>NC_134690.1:396894675-396992588 GCF_050947455.1 Rhinoderma darwinii
AGCGAGCATGCTGACTGTGGCTTCTGGAGTCTGTATCCGGACTGGCGCTGCGATGTAATTCAGTTACTACTGTGTACGATGAGTCACAATACATCTCACAAATGTAGGAGATACGACTGGAGATGTGACAGAGCAGATATATGTATACAGCTGGGTACAGCCTTCATGGAACAGAAGCTTCGCTGGGACACCGGAGTCACTCGGTAAACTGAGCCCGAGATCTGATGTGACTATTAGGGCACGGCCAGACGTGGCGGAATTGCTGTGGAATTCTCCAGCGGCCGTTTTTTACATTTGTTTCAATACATTTTTAGGTAAGTTAGTTCAGACATTGCGGAAAACTCCGCTGCGGACCATAAGCTGCGGTGCGGAATTTTCCCTCCGCAGCCTGCACTGACTGTCGCGGAGAAGAAGCGGAATTTCACTGCGGATTTCAGCCTTTTCAATGCAAAAAGTGAAGTCCGCTGTGTTTTCTGCAACATCTGAATTACCTGTCAAATATGCAAATGTTGGTGCAGATTCGTTGCGTAATTGCCCCAAATCTGCACCAACATTTGCAGCGGAAAAACTCTGCCACGTCTGGACGTGCCCGTATAGGAACTTTTTTGTGGCATAAATGCCCTAAAAAATAGAGAGAGGAATTTATCAAATAGATTTGCGCCATGTTTTTGGCTTAAAAAAGTTGCGAATGATGGTGCATGCCATATTTGCGCAAAATATTGCGACTCGCCAGTTTTTGAAAGATTGAAAAGATTTTAAAAGTGGACAGGGTTTACTGGGAGTGGGGGGGAGGGTTCGACAGATCTACTTATATCAGGAGTAGTTTTCGTCTTCTGACTTTGAAACAGTACAATTTGCGCCTAATTTATAAATTTTGCACAATTCACTCTAACGCGCTTTCCTTTCAGACTGGCGTATAAAACAGCAGTCATAATAAAACTGCCCCATAGTGTACTCAGTGCGTACACTTTTTTTTTGACAAATTGGAATGTGTCTGGGAAAATGGTCGTGGCTTTGTTACTCTGCCTACTGAGGGAGAGACTGGTGCACCACTGATAGGCTGGGTTCACACGAGCATGTTCGGTCCGTAATGGACGGAACGTATTTCGGCCAGAAGTCTCGGACCGAACACACTGCAGGGAGCCGGGCTCCTAGTATCATAGTTATGTACGACGCTAGGAGTCCCTGCCTCTCCGTGGAACAACTTTCCCGTACTGAAAACATGATTACAGTACGGGACAGTTGTCCTGCAGCGAGGCAGGGACTCCTAGCGTTGTACATCGCTATGATGCTAGGAGCCCGGCTCCCTGCACTGTGTTCGGTCCGGGACTTGCGGCCGAAATACGTCCGTCCATTACGGACGTAACATGCTCGTGTGAACCCAGCCATACAGTGCGACAGAGTTAATAAACCTGATATTTCAGGGTCGGATATTTGGAGGCCATTCATTCCTATCCTGATAACTAAAATAAATTGATGCTCACATGCAGTACAGAAATACAATCGCAATTTAGACCCATGGCTCCCAACAACTTATTTTTATGTGGGATTGAACTATACTCCCAAAGAGGTGGGGCTTATGTGTATTTGCATAAAGAGGGGCATTTCATTTGTATTAATAAGATTATTTTTTTTCAGATTGAAACTGGTCCATCAATCACCTGATCACTGCGGGTCCGGCTTCTCAAACCCTCAACGATCAGCTGTTCTTGGGCATTCATTTGTATAAAAGTAGTATTACATATCGGCCATTCAAATGAATTGTAATACATGGACAGGCCGGGTCAATCAGAGTGAGAGGTCATCTGTATTAGTGGCTCTCCACTCTGGCTAATAGAGGGGGGTCCTGAGCGTGGGACCCCCTCTGTGAAGTCCATATACCCTGCTAGGTTTGCTTGATAATTTGGGATTCAAATGTTGAAGGATCGGAGAGCTCTGGCTATGGGTTAGCGGAACTACCGGGAATTTCAACCATACTTTAATTATAGGAGATTGTTCATTGGGCATCTACCGGGCAACCATGCCAAGGACTATGGACACGCAGTTATATACATGTGGCATTTTGGCTTTTGCTGAACTTAATGAGCACTTGGTTTTCTAAATGGAAGCTTATTTGTTCCTTTAGTTTCCCCAGCTACTACTGTTTATGAGGGGTACTCTGCTTAGTCTATTCACAGGGGGCAGTCTGACGGCACTTTATGTGGGTGTGGCTTGTATGAATAGGCGGGGTTTGAATAATTTCAGATGTCCTTTGATAATAGCAAGTCCCAATGGCCTTCCTAGATCTCAAAACCATTTTAGACTGGTCTCCAACCTGCGGCTCTCAGAGTTGCAGTTTTGCCACAACTACAAATTGGATTCCACCGAATTAGGACATTCAAAATCCCACAACAAGACAGTTCCAAAAATCCAAGACTCTCCCGCTGATACCTGATGGGTGGCATGCTAGTGGCACGCAATGCCCCAATGGTGACCTTTATAATTCCCTGCCCCTTGACCCATGATCATAAAACAAAGAATTAATTCTTGCAGAGCAAACAGACATCTTCAAAGACAGAGCGAGAGGCGACTTACCGCGTGCGCAGGATTACACTGATCAATTGGGCTTTTGAAGTCTGTTCTTAATTCATCAAAGGCAATTATCTGCAAAAAAAATGATTAGAGCGTTCTTAGTGCCGAGCTGCGGATCTGCATGCATTTCATGAGCCACATTATCCCTACACTTAGAGTCAACCATCAAAGCATCTGCTGAAATATTACTGTATTCCAAGATAAATTATTTAATAGCGTCCGCTTCTTACAACATTAATTGTTATAACTGGAAAATTTTTAAAATATGACAAACTCCTGAAATGACGAGGGCTGAAGGATCAAATCTCCAGCAGCAACTGTATATACATAGCATCAATAGCATGTTATAGAATACCGTTATATACCATATCAGAACATACAATATTAGTACATACAGTTATATATCCTACAATAACAATACAAACAATATTACATACCATATCAGAACATACAATATCAGTACATAAAATAACATTACAAACAATATCAGTACATACAGTAATATATCCTGCAATACTAGTACATAGACTATCAGTACATCCAGTTATATATCATACAATAACATTACATACAATACCAGTACATACAGTAATATGTCATATAATAATAGTACATACAGAATCAACACATACCATACCATTACATACACTATCAGTACATACAATATCAGTACATACAATATCAGTACATACAATAACATTACAAACAATAACATTACAAACAATATCAGTACATACAGTAATATATCCTGCAATACTAGTACATAGACTATCAGTACATCCAGTTATATATCATACAATAACATTACATACAATATCAGTACATACAATAACATGACATAATATTATATCAAGCTCTGGTGACACGTCCGTAACACGGAAGTACGGTAGGATAACAAGCGGCAGGCCCCCGGGAATAACACAAACGCAAAAAGAGCAAAATGTGAGACAAGGTATTACATTTCTAGTTGAGTTTTGAAATAGTCATCTCCCAGATAACCCTTTTAACATATGCAATGACATCACATACAATATCAACCCATACAATAACATTAAATACAGTATCCGTACATGCAATATCAACACATACAATATTACAAACAATATACGTCCATACAATATCAGTACTTACAGTACACTGAAATTACATACAACATGATATACAATATCAACACATACAATATCAACATATACAACAACATTACAATCAATATCAGTACATACAATATCAATACATAAAACAACATTACATACAATATCATTACATACTACATCACTACTTGCAATAATATTACATGCCACCGCATTATATACAATAACAACACATACAATATTAGCACATATAATAACATTACATATAATATTAGTAGATACAATATCAACACATACAATAACATTACAATCAATATCAGTACATACAATATCAATACATAAAACAACATTACATACAATAGCATTATATACAATGACAACTCATACAATATCAATATATACTGTACAATAATATTAGCAAGAAAACTACTTTTACTAGGTCAGTCACCAGAGGATGTATAGTGTCATATATAAGACATTATTGATGATGTGTCCTGGGTGTGTGTGATGATAACAACCGATTACTATGCAATTAATATTGGACATGTACAAGTTCTGTATAGATGAAGGGCGGACCCTCAGAATCATCTCCTTTACTGGCCCCAAGGAACCCCAGTCCAATGCTGGTTGTATATATGGAGCTCCCCCTAGAGGCGCCACTGTTGCTACACCTGGGTGGACCCCCTCAGCCCCTCCTCTGGCCATTACGGCTGTGGTTTTGCTCATGACGCTATAGAATTATATACTTAAGTGGGGATTTATTAACTTTTCAATTTCAGTTTTCTGGTGTTGAAAAGTTGCAAATGGCACAAAAGTCAAAATGTGCTGTAGAAATTGCGACTCTTGTTCAGCTTTCGCTGCACTTTTTGCGGAAAGTGGGTGGAGCTTAGCAGAAGGGGAGGGGCCATCTGCGGCCCAACATATTTATCATTCAGTAGATTTCATTTTCTGGCACCAGAGATTTTACTCCTACTTTCTTTATATCAGGAGATTACGGGAAGGTAAATCACCTGTACAGGGGACTGCACCTTCATTCATAACCCAGGTCATTATTGAAATCCCCTGTTCAGATCCTCATCTATAAGCGAGAGTGGAAAATGTCTACAAAGAGTGTCTCTCTCTCTCTCTCTCTCTCTAACTGGAGGACCCGGCACATCCATGCGTTACACAGATTGCCCATGGATTTCTACGTGAACTGTGTAATGCTTCATTTCTCCTGTGGTGGTGCTGCAGGGAAATTCAACACTTGCTGCTAGGTTCCTCCACAGATTGCAGCTGATCATCAATGGGTTCCCAGTGGCAGGACATTCTGATCAGATTATCGTTGGGGGACTCAACGTCCGAAGTGGAGAACTCCTTTAAATATATAAATAACTGCTTAATAATGGGGTCAGCTGTCTTTCAATCTCAGATATCATGTTACTCTCAGAGAAAACAGAAACAAAGACATGAGCTGTCATCCTACGGGTTGTCACAGATGGAGACGAGATTTCTCAAGGAATTATCCGGTGCCCTTGACATGATACATTTCACCTTTGGCGATTTCCTACTTAGGGCCTGTTCACATCACCGTTCGCTTTCCGTTCCGGGGTTCTGTCGTAGGTTTCCATCGGGTGAGCCCAGCAACGGAAAGTCAAACTGAAACCACAGCTTCCGTTTCCGTCACCATTGATATCAATGGTGACGGAAACATTGCTAATGGTTTCCGTTCGTCACCACTCCGGCAGGTTTCCGTTTTTCTGACGGAATCAATAGCGCAGTCGACTCCGCTATTGATTCCGTTGTTAAAATGGAAACCTGCCGGAATGGTGACGAACTATCAGTCTATCTATCTATCTATCTATCTATCTATCTATCTATCTATCTATCTATCTATCTATCTATCTATCTATCTATCTATCTATCTATCTATCTATCTATCTATCTCATATCTATCTATCTATCTATCTATCTATCTATCTATCTATCTATCTATCTATCTATCTATCTATCTATCTATCTATCTACTCTTATTATCATCATCTATCGTCTCTCTCGAGTAAATACTTTAGGGGCAATGGAAAGCGAATAGGCACAGCACACCCTCTCTTCCAGTGACCTGTGGGGGTGGGGGGGGGGGTCTCAGCACCCAGAATACTATCTTCTTACAAAATAAAATATAATATGCTGTCCACAATGGTGCACATTTTTACTTTAACCCCTAATTTTCTCAATATACGTCCTCTGGTTTGACTACATAAGAATTCAAATACTTATAAAAAAATATATAAATAAAATGCAATTTGAAAATAAAAACATAAATGTATTTCACTGTGAAGGATAAATGTCTTAAAGCGGATATTCAGGATTTTACGAGTGTACGAGCACCCCGGCCCCTTCAAGCAGTTGATCAGAGAGGGTGGCGAGAGTCGGACCGCCACTGATCTAATATTACTGGCCTATCTTAAAGGGTAACTAAACGTTTGACAAACTTCAGACATGTCATAGTGACATGTCAGAAGCTTGGATCGGTGGGGGTCCGAGCACTGAGACCCCCACCAATCGCTAAAACGAAGCGGCAGAATCACTCGGGTGAGTGCTCAGCCACTTCGTTTCTTTTCTGCTTTTTCCGGAAAACAATGTATCCGAGTACGGACTCAATAGAAAGTCTATGAGCCCTTATTCCGATACATCGGCTTTCCGGTAAAAGCCGAACAGAAACTAAGTGGCTGAGCGCTTCTGCCGCTTCGTTTTAGCGATTGGTGGGGGTCTCAGCGCTCGGACCCCCACCAATCCAAACTTCTGACATATCACTATGACATGTCAGAAGTTTGTTGAACATTTAGTTACCCTTTAAGGATAGGCCAGCAATTTTAAAATCTTGGATAACCCCTTTAAGACCAATGATATTATGTTACAGCCATGAGTAAGAGAAGCTCCAAGAGTTATAATTTCGTAACCCCCTCACATCACAACCTGAGCCACATCCAACACATTTTATGCATGGGGGGCACATATTTATTCACCTGCTTGTCGCTTCTATCCACCAATGCTGAAGAATTCCTTCATAAACCAATTTATTTTTACAGAATTGAGGAATTAACTCTAATGTGACTTGATACAAGTGATAATTTCCCATCTTTCCTCAGGCTGAGAATAACAAGCTGTGAAAAGTTTATAAACCGTTCTGAGGTCTCCATAACCGCGCGCCCCCCGGACGTGATGAATCCTGCAGCATCAGGAATAGAAATGTTCAGGTTTTCTCATTATAATGTTCTAATTTTTCCTGTGCCCTGTAATGTCAGTCGCAGCTCGGAGCCGTGTTACATTGCGAGATTCCGGTATCCTGCGACGGTTCATCTGAATAATGTGTTACCTGTTTATAACCCAGGTCATTATCATTGTCTGCTGTGCAAATTATTGCTTGCATTTTATAGCACGTTGCTCATATAGCACCAACATATTTCAAAGTCATGTACATAGTATCACTATCACCAGTCCATGTACCCAGGAGCTCGCAATCTAATTCCCTATCACATGCAAAAGGCTCAACCAACGAACCTATGGGTATATTTATGGAGTACTTGCAGGAAACTTACTGGGACAACATACAAGAGTTTATAACCTAACCGAAAAAGCAGCATGAATCAATATAGCCCAAACATATAAAGTACAAGAAGTAAGAGTATTATAATCTGTATGGGCTGATTCAAGGGTGTAAACCCAGAAGCATCAAAAACGAAATATATAACCTATAAGAAATAGATGCTCACACAAAATATAATGAAAATAGAAAAATATTTTATTGAAACACATAAGGGACAATAGACAATAGATTAAAATGAGGAATCCATAAACCACAGTTAAAAACGGGACAAAAGACTGTGTGACTATTGAATGGATACAGAGCATAAATTAGTACCTATAGCAGACCATCAAGAAAGTGCAAGTGCAAGTATGGCCCCACAGAGGGCATACAAATAATACAATGACCCTATATGAATGCAGCAAAGTGCGGCATCAGTATAACAATGTATGCTATTATAAGTAAGCCATGCAAAACATTTAACATGGGTTTAAGCATAAGTTTATGGTGGCTGTGGGAGAGGGATCTTTTCCTGTCACATGGTGTACCGTCAATGAGCCGGGTCCTCTTCTGGGCCCGCTACATTGACGATATTTTCATGATCTGGCAGGGAACTTCAGATGAATTATTGTTATTCATCAACACATTGAATCAGAAATCACTTAATATTAAGCTTACTTGTAAGTGGAGTCATCATTGATTTTCTGGATATTTTTTTAATTAAAAGGGACTTGAATGTTTTTTTACAGACTGACCTCCATCGTAAGGAAATGTCGACCAAGTCGCTACTGCATGTGACCTCCTCACATTCTCGACACACCATTGAGGCAATTCCAATTGGACAGTTTTTACGTGTCAAAAAGATCTGCTCAACTTCGGAGGATTTTAAATTTCGATCCAATGAGCTTAAGGATAGGTTTATTCAAAGAGGGTATAGTCATCGTATCATACGTAAGGCGCATTATCTAGCACTAAACACCTCTCGAGAACAACTTCTGCAAATTAGCCCCCCAAAAAAAGAGCAAAAAGCGAAGGTGAGGTTTGTAACCACATTTAATTCTCGTTGGGCTGAGATGCGTGACATTCTGTGTAAATTTTGGTCTGTGTTGTTAACTGATCCAACGCTACAAAAAGTGCTACCTAATTATCCTGCTATGGCACCTCGCAGAGCGCCCAATGTGCGTGATGCAATAGTACATAGTTATTTGACACCAAATAAACCTCGTAAAATGTTTGGCCCAAAAGGCCCTAAATGGGGGTGCAGATCATGTGGGGATTGTTTAAGTTGTCCCAACATTGAGCGCTCTGAGTTTTTTGTTGACTCAAGCGGTACCAATCAATTTAAAATCTGCTGGCCAATTACTTGTAATACAAAGGGCGTCATTTATTATGCGACATGTTCATGCCCTAAAATCTATACTGGCATGACTACTCACGAGCTGCGGATTCGCGTCAGAGAACACGTCAGAGATATAGAAAGTGCCAAAATGGCAATAGAAGTGGAACAATTAAAAACAATCCCCAAACATTTCCGACTCCATCACTCATGCAACTCTAGAATATTTAAGGTCAAAGGTATTGACCATATCATTACTGATATGAGAGGGGGTGATCTAAAGAAACTCCTCTTGAAAAGAGAATGCAATTGGATCTGGAAGCTTCAAACGACCGTATTTTTTCCCACCCGTAAATACTGGCATAAATACGGGTCCGGTGTCACACGTATTCGACCCGTTTTGCACCAGTATTTACGGACCCGTGCCCGTAAATATGGGTCCGGTGTCACCCGTATTCCACCCGTATTTACGGGCACGTTTTTGGCTGCAAAATAGCACTGCACTAATCGGCAGCCCCTTCTCTCTATCAGTGCAGGGAGAAGGGACAGCCCTTTATGTAATAAAAGTTAAAGAAATTCATACTTACCCGGCCGTTGTCTTGGTGACGCGTCCCTCTCTTGACATCCAGCCCGACCTCCCTGGATGACGCGGCAGTCCATGTGACCGCTGCAGCCTGGGATTGACCTGTGATTGGCTGCAGCGGTCACATGGGCTGAAACGTCATCCAGGGATGTCGGGCCGGATGTCGAGAGGGACGCGTCACCAAGGCAACGGCCGGGAGACCAGACTGGAGGAAGCAGGAAGTTCTCGGTAAGTATGAACGTCTTGTTAATTTTTTTTACAGGTTGCTCTATATTCTGATCGGAATTCACTGTCCAGGGTGCTGAAAGAGTTACTGCCGTCTTTTCAGCCATAACGGCATGTGCAGGCGCTTGAACGCGCGTCCATTACGGACGTAACTGGAGCTGGTTTTCCATGGAGTCCATGGAAAACGGCTCCATTTACGCCTGAAGAAGTGACATGACACTTCGTTGGCGCGGGCGCCTATTTACGCGCCGTCTTTTGACAGCGACGCGTAAATATACGCCTCGTGCGAACAGACAAACGTCAGCCCATTGCTTTCAATGGGCAGATGTTTGTCAACGCTTTCAAGCCGTAATGTCGGACGTAATTCGGGGGTTAAAACGCCCGAATTACGTCCGTAAATAGGCCGTGTGAACATACCCTAAGGGTTTAAATGAGACCACTGGGTTCTCTGCATTTCTTTGACTGTCAGCTTATTTTAGTGGTGTTGAATGTGTATATTGACGCATATTCTTATATTGTTTGTATATATATTTTTTATTATGATTTTACACATTTTCTCTTCATACAGACTAGACCCATATTGTTAAACTTATTGTATCTTCCGGGACCAGATTTTTTCCCTTGCGGGTTTATCATAGCATACTAGTATATCTATTTATGCTCGTCAGTCAAAACTCATTGAAGTAAATGCAATATATCGAGGAATTATGCGATGTGGAATACAACTTGAAATATACTCATATGTCTATGAGGTTATGTCTACATACGTATGTTATTTGTTTTATCGGAATAATTGTATGATTAGTTATGGCTCACATTGATTTATATCAATGAATATTTTGAGGTATTATAGTCAGCACTTCTCTCAAAAAATCGTTTTCATTTCACCTTTTTCACTTGCTTTTATTTATTTATTATTTCCCACTTATCTTTTTATACACTTTTGTCATATTGATTTTTTGTTAATAAAAGCAACTTTCAACTTATTTATTTATGCACTTCCACTTTAATTCCATTTAAATATATATTTTTCACTTTTTATTTGTCACTCTTACCACACATTTGCACTTTCATTTATTCTAATCATTTAAACTCCTCAGATAATTGTCTTCATCCATTGTATAGTCATATGTAGAGTTTTTGCTGGCAATTTATGTATATATTATTATACATCTTTCTTTGTTTTATATTGTATGCCTTTGCAAGGCAAATGCATGTTTGTATCTTTGATATTCCCATGATATATTGATTATCAATAAGATGTCATATCTGTGCCTTGCTTCTGATTGGTCCTACTTACTTGTTCTAGCGTTCGTCTGCTTTGCTCACTGTGCCGCTCTGTCATTGGTGCGTGGTGACCGGCCCCTGTCTTCGTCAATCGCGACGCGCCGATTACTGGACTCACGTGACCGAGTCTGCTGACTCTGTGACGCGTTTCCGGTCTCGGCTCCTCGCGACTGACGACTTCCAGTGGTTCGGTCGCTTCACTCCCCGGGACACAGCGGCCGGTAAGTATACAGTGAAGCTAATTAATCATCATATATCTCTCCCAGCTGACGCTTAGACACGCAATTGGTCCGGTTTTATTTAAATTGTACTTGTCTGTTGCTTAGCACCACCCCCAGACGAAGGCATTTGCGCCGAAACGCGCGTTGGGGTGGACTCTGTGTGCCTTGCCGTATCCACCATGGGTATGTTATATCCTGTGTGATATGTTGCGTTAACTCTGCAGACAACTGCTTCTTCTCTTCATCCTCTATTGCTCATATATTCTGACCATACACCGTGTTCCAAATTATTATGCACATTGGATTTAAGTTTCATAAACATTTAATCATTTGTTTTTCAATTAAACTCATGGATGGTATTGTGTCTTAGGGCTCTTTGGATCATTGTAATCAATCTCAGACACCTGTGATAATTAGTTTGCCAGGTGCGCCCAATCAAAGGAAAACTACTTAAGAAGGACGTTCCACATTATTAAGCAGGCCACAGGTTTCAAGCAATATGGCAAAGAAAAAGGATCTCTCTGCTGCCGAAAAGCGTGAAATAGTGCAATACCTTGGACAAGGTATGAAAACATTGGATATTTCAAGAAAACTTAAGCGTGATCATCGTACTGTGAAAAGATTTGTGGCTGATTCAGAGCACAGACGGGTTCGTTCAGATAAAGGCATAATGAGGAAGGTTTCTGCCAGACAAATTAATAGGATTAGGAGAACAGCTGCTAAAATGCCATTGCAAAGCAGCAAACAGGTATTTGAAGACGCTGGTCTCTGGAGTCCCGCGAACCTCAAGGTGTAGGATCCTCCAGAGGTTTGCAAGTGTGCATAAAGCTATTATTCGCCCACCCCTAAACAATGCTCACAAGCAGAAACAGTAGCAGTGGGCTCAGAAATACATGAAGACTAATTTTCAAACCGTGTTGTTTACTGTTGAGTGCCGTGCAACCCTGGATGGTCCAGATGGATGGAGTAGTGGGTGGTTGGTGAATGGCCACCATGTCCCAACAAGGCTGCGACGTCAAAAAGGAGGTGGCGGAGTCATGTTTTGGGCTGGAATCATGGGGAGAGAGCTGGTAGGCCCCTTTAGGGTCCCTGACGTTGTGAAAATGACCTCTGCAAAGTACGTAGAGTTTATGACTGACCACTTTCTTCCGTGGTACAAAAAGAAGAACCGTGCCTTCCGTAGCAAAATTATCTTCGTGCATGACAATGCACCATCTCATGCTGCAAAGAATACCTCTGTGTCATTGGCTGCTATGGGCATAAAAGGAGAGAAACTCATGGTGTGGCCCCCATGTTCCCCTCACCTCAACCCTATTGAGAACCTTTGGAGCATCCTCAAGCAAAATATCTATGAGGGTGGGAGGCAGGTCACATCAAAACAGAAGCTCTAGGAGGCTATTCTGACATCCTGCAAAGATATTCAAGCAGAAACTGTCCAAATACTCACAAATTCAATGGATGCAAGAATTGTGAAGGTGATATCAGAGAAGGGGTCCTATGTTAACATGTAACTTGGCCTGTTAAGTTTTTTTTGATTGAAAGAGCTTTTGATTTCTGTAAATATGATCTCCTGATGCTGCAAATTCAACAAATTACCATTTTAGTTCTCTTTACAACCTTTAAAATGTTTTGATCTCTGTTGTGCATAATAATGTGAAGCATTTTGAGTTTTTTACTTCTAAAAAAAAATCTGTTATCATTAGGAGATTTGTTCAATAAAATTTGCATTATAGTCCAACAGTTGATGGCTTGAAGATTATACTGACTGTCATTTGCATCGACTATTTAGGAAAATCAGCGAAAAATAACATTTGCATAATAATTTGGAACGCGGTGTATGTTTGCTTAAACTTATGCTTAAACCCATGTTAAATGTTTTGCATGGCTTACTTATAATAGCATACATTGTTATACTGATGCCGCACTTTGCTGCATTCATATAGGGTCATTGTATTATTTGTATGCCCTCTTTGGGGCCATACTTGCACTTGCACTTTCTTGAAGGTCTGCTATAGGTACTAATTTATGCTCTGTATCCATTCAATAGTCACACAGTCTTTTGTCCCGTTTTTAAAGAGACTCTGTCACCACATTATAAGTGCCCTGTCTCCTACATAATCTGATCGGCGCTGTAATGTAGGTGACAGTAATGCTTTTTATTTAAAAAAACGATCTTTTTTCACAACGTTAGGAGCGATTTAAGTTTATGCTAATGAGCTTTCTTAATGCCCAAGTGGGCGTACTTTTACTTTCGACCAAGTGGGCGTTGTACAGAGGAGTGCATGACGCTGACCAATCGGCATCATGCACTCCTCTCCATTCATTTACACTGCACTAGCGATATAGTTATATCACTATGTGCAGCCTCATACACAAACCCTAACATTACTACAGTGTCCTGATAATGAATACACATGACCATCCAGCCTGGGCGTCATGTGTACTCAGAATCCTGACACTTCTGACTCTTTTTTTGTGAGATTCCGGCAAGTGAAACCAAATCTTGTTTAGCTCCGAGATCTCGCGAGATTTCGTATCCGTTCCTGGAATCTCACAGAAAAGATTCAGAAGTGTCAGGATTCTGAGTACACATGACGTCCAGGCTGGATTTCATGTGTATTCATTATCAGGACACTGTAGTAATGTTAGGGCTTGTGTATGTTGCTGCACATAGTGATATATCTATATCGCTAGTGCAGTGTAAATGAATGGAGAGGAGTGCATGATGCCGATTGGTCAGCGTCACGCACTCCTCTGTACAACGCCCACTTGGTCGAAAGTAAAAGTACGCCCACTTGGGCATTAAGAAAGCTCATTAGCATAAACTTAAATCGCTCCTAACGTTGTGAAAAAAGATAGTTTTTTTAAATAAAAAGCATTACTGTCACCGACATTACAGCGCCCATCTCCTTATATAGGAGACAGGACACTTATAATGTGGTGACAGAGCCTCTTTAACTGTGGTTTATGGATTCCTCATTTTAATCTATTGTTTATTGTCCCTTATGTGTTTCAATAAAATATTTTTCTATTTTCATTATATTTTGTGTGAGCATCTATTTCTTATAGGTTATATACAAGACTTTATGTAGATGTTGCCCTGGTTGGATTTGAACCTAATATCCCTGTGCTGCAAGAAACCACTAGAGTCATAGGGGTTAAGTAGTTGTGATGGGGCCCAGACGCCAGGGGCGTAACTAAGAAAGACTGGGGCCCATAGCAAAAATTTGACTGGGCCTCCCCCTCCCCTGGGTGCCACACATAGCCCCCCTTGCAGACAGTGCCCCTCACCTCCCCCTTGTAGATAGTGCCATACAGCTCCCCTGCAGATAGTGCCCCCACCTCCCCCTGTAGATACTAACCCCACCTCCCCCTTGTAGATAGTGCCATACTGCCCCCCTATAGATAGTCCCCCCACCACCCGCTTGTAGATAGTGCCATACAGCCCCCCTGCAGATAGCGTCATACAGCCCCATGCAGATAGTGCCATACACCCCCCCTGTAGATAGTGCCATACAGCCCTCTCCCCTATATAGTGCCATACAGCTCTCCCCCTGTATAGTGTCATACAGCCCCCTGTAGATAGCGCCCCCCAAACAAATAACACAAAATAACGTTATACACATCTAGGCCCCGTTCCTGCAATGAACGGAGCTGCTCCAAAGCATCAACGCCGACAGAATACTTGCGTAGGCCGGTGTCATCCAGTCACGTCATCACGCTGGCCTGCGCAGGGATCCTGTCCGTGCGTCTGATAGGCTGCAGTCCGAACATGGCCTGTAGCCTAGTAAATGGCAGAGCAGGTAGATACCTCCCTGCTCTGCCATAGTGTTCAATAGGACGCAGATACTATTGAATGAGGCGCCCTCATGCCGCGGGCCCCGTAGCAGCCGCTATGGCTGCTACAGCGGTAGTTACGCCACTGCCAGATGCTGAAGGGGGCCGCACACAGGTGCAATAATGTGTCAGCCACACAGACATAGGATTAAAGGGGACCTGTCTCCTCTCCGGTCATGTCTGTTTTAGTAAATACACTTTTAGGAAATAACCTTTCTAGAGCATCTTTTTTTAGACCTCTATAGTGTGTGGTTCCTCGGTTATTCCTCCTAGAAATTTATGAAAAAATTGAAAGCTTGATGTTTCCAGTTGGGGGGGGGGGGGTGTCCCTACACAGACAGACAATGTCCAATCAGTGCTGACAGAGTGAGACTGTGTGGGGACACGCCCTTTAGACAAATGAGAATGATAACACCCAGTTGTCAATTTATTCATAAATTTCAAGGAGAAATAACTGAGGAACGGCATAACAAAGAGTTATTTAATGTTAAATACAAGTATTTACTAAAATAGACATGTGAGGAGAGGTGACAGGTCCTCTTTAAATGATTAAATCCTTTCTGCCTGCAGCCACCATTAGGGGGAGCTCAACACATAAGGATTTATACAGTGAGTATTGGGTTCAATGGGAGCTGTATAAAGCAATATCCTGTGAGCTCCCCCTTGTGGTGGCTGCAGGCAGTTAGGATTTTATAGGGGTTTTCTCTGCAATCACATTTGAAACCTATCCACAGGATCGCCATCGATCAATAGAATGAGAGTCCCAAGTCCCCCGTTACTCATCCCCGTTTGCCATCTCCACAGTAGGAACCAATGAATTTGGAAAATTATGACCATTGTGTAAGCTCATCAGGGAATCTTGATTTCCATTACAGAAAGGACAGGATCTGATCCCACAGTCATACTCCTTTCAATGTGTCCCCTATTTATTGCTGACCTGAGTCACTCTGCTCCCTCTTCCCCCCCCCCTTCCTGATAACCTTCAGATAGTAGAAGAGGGGGCAGAGGAAGAGAGTAACTCAAGACAACAAGATCAGACTACACAGGGTTTGTCTGTAGTCTGTAACCATGGAGACACATAGGTCATCATAGGAGCTGTATACACAAAACAGTAGGAGATTTTTTAAATCGAGACTAATTGCATAATTTCTGCAGTTTTTAATTGATATTCTTTGGAGCAATCATAACACATTGGTTGCAAAAGTCTACATACCCTCAAAGGGTTGGTAGAAACTTTGCGAATATTTATTGATCTTACGTTTTTCAGTGATGAATTATATCATGAAATTATTTTATTTGCGGTGCCCGATTTCCCATGCTGATCTTGTCTCCATAATAACATATCAGTTTCAATAGTGAATTATATTGAAGCCACATAAATGGGGGATACGAGATGGCGTGATCTTTTCTATTTTTTATACCCCATAAATAGTTCATTTGCGCAGTCTGCTCCTCTGTCCATTTATCAGACTGGAGGGGTGTAAGGCTCGGCAGGCTGCGCGCCCCCATAACAGCATCATTTTATCTGATTGTAATAAATGTGCTATTTGTTTATGTCTGTGACAGCGGCAGGAAGAGGCTGAGCAAATGAAATGGATAAATCTCAAGGGCACGGCAATAAAGTTATCTGCAACTGTGTCTCCAGCCTGTCATAGAGGAGCGCTGCTACCCGAGAGAAAGCCACCGTCACATTCCCAGTCAAGAATCAATTATATATCCTGATTATTATGTATGTACCTCATACATACAAGATAATCACCCCCTTACCAGAGCTATCAATCACAGTTAATGGCTCCACACTTTTCCCAATCTCACAAGTATGCTGCCTCAACGATAACCTGCGACTCCGCAATGTCTTTTCAAACCGCACTTCCAAGCTCTTACCACCCCTTCCTGCCTCTACCTCAGTAACATTTCTTGGATCCGCTCTTTCCTCAACCTCAAGTCAACAAAAATGCTAGTTCATGCCCTCATCATCTCCCACCTAGACACCTGCAATATTCTTCTCTGCGGCCTCCCCTCTAACACTCTTGCACCCCTCCAATCCTCCCTCAACTCTGCTGCCCGGTTAATCTACCTCTCCCCTCGTGCCACCTCTGCCTCTTCCCTCTGCCAATCCCTTTACTGACTACCCATTGCCCAGCTAATTCCATTCAAAATATTAACCATAACATACAAGGCAGTCCACAACCTGTCCCCTCCTTACATCTCTGCCTTAATACCCCGATACCCCCCCACACATAATTTCCAGACCTCGCTCTGTGTTCTCCTCTTATCTGCTCCTCACATCATCGTCTCCAAGATTTCTCCCGTGCTGCCCCCATACTCTGGGACTCGCTCCCCTAACACATCAGACTCTCTCCCACCATCCAAACCTACAAAAGTAACCTGAAAACCCCCTCTACAGAAAAGCTTTCCCCCAACAATAACGCTGCCGCCACTACCCTACCGGATGAACAGCTTCTACCCTCACCCACTGTCTCCCACCCCATTCCCTCGTATCTTGTAAGCCCTCATGGGCAGGGCCCTCTCTCTTGCTGTACCAGTCTGTCAATCATTAAGCTCATGTTTATTGGTCTTGTTATTTTTATTGTCTCATCATATATATTTATATATTTGTATTTCTTATATACAGCGCCCGGGAATTAATGGCGCGTTAAAATAAATAAATCAATTTTAATTTTTAAGGCTGGGTTCCCACAGAGTTTTTTGCAGGCAGAAAATCTGCTTCAAAATTCCATTTGGAATTTTGAGGTAGATTTTGCTCTGCCTGCTCGCTGATTTTTGCTGCGTTTTTCACCAGCGGCCGTTGAGTGCCGCGGGCAAAAAAAGTCGCGAAATACGCTTTTTTCTGCCTCCCATTGATGTCAATGGGAGGTCAGAGACGTAAACACCCGAAGATAGGGCATGACGCTTATTTTCCCGCAAGACAATTTTGTTGACGCGTTTTCTGACGCGGTTTCTCGTCAAAAAACGGTGTGAACTTACCCTAAAGGGGACATCTACCCTGAAAGTTATGATTCCTTACATATTAGGGAGTGGCTTATAAAAAAAATCCAAAATGGAATTTATTTTGTTTTTCCCCTAATATCTGTCACAAACATACATGACTACTCTCTCTGAATGTCCAGGAGACTCCTAGGAAAAGGAGAGACCTCCCGGTATAGGCAAGTCTTTCGGAGGCCACGCTAGACTCTGCGGCCAACAATTTCTTCCTTGTTATGGCATCAGCCCCGGCACCAGGACGCATTCTGGGCAGAGCTGACGATGGAGGGGTCATCAATGTACCACGGCGTTCACTTTGGAGTCTGGGGTTTGAGTTCCCTTTGGGGTCTGAATTAACTTTGCGGTTTTAAAGAATTCTCTGTATTATTATTAACTAATTCTGGGGTATGATGAAGGGGTCTGAATAAATTTTGGGGTCTAAAGAAGGGGTCATGTGCACTTGATTCAAGGGCATGAGTTTGAGAGCATGGTCCATATAAAGGGATGAAAATGTTGTGTGATGTACAACAAGATATCCCTGATTTCTTTTCTCAAAAGTAGGGACACAAAACAGTATTTCATTGGTTATGGCAGTCATTAGTCTGTATATGTGACACAGAGTACAGACTGTTACAAAATTACCTTTTGCCTGTAGATGGCTCGGGGGACAATTACAATAATAATATTATAACTTAAAAAGGAAATCATCCAAGGGAGTTACCGTAAATCACCGCAAACATCACAAGAATAACAGTGGTACGCATCTTTTATAAGTATGGTGAACGCTACCTGCGCCATTTTTGGAACAAACACATTACGCCACTTTTCCCACTAAGTCTTATGACCTTACACAGCATTAAATAAATACTATAGCGTACCATATAGCGCCAATATATGCCATACAGCAGTCAGATACACAATACCACATAGCATCCAGGTAAAAAGTTGTATATAGCTCCATAAATGGGGGGCAATTACAATAATATAACTTAAAGGGCGTATCCATCCAGGGTATAAACAGGGCACCAATGTAAAACTTACATAGGGGCTTTCAAACCTCAGCTACATTTATAGTATTTCTGTCCTGATGTGGCAGAGGTTTCCTTGGGCTGTCTTATCCACCAAGAAGGTCTTTTTATCCCTTTTAGCTATGCCATGGAGTACGAAATAAGGGTGCTTCTCTTTATAGTGATTAGCAGGACAACCAAGAACACCAGGGCCAGCGCGTGCTAAGACCTAGTGGAGAGTGTTGGTAGCTAGAGCGGGTCAGACACTGAAGGAAAGAAAAGAGGGCAGCGCGGATGCCGGAAACATGTAAGTACATGGCGGCGCACTAAGCAGACTGTGTCTTTGAGAAATTTCGTAAGCTAATCGAAAAATTACCTTCAATGGTGCAACTTCACAAAGAGGTTGTCCAGCTTGTCCAGGGAATTCTAAGATAATAGCGGGGGGGGGGGGGGGGGTCTCCAGTTCAGGATCCTCATTTCACAGACAACCCATTGATATGACTGCAGGAGCGTACACAAAAATCATAGTGCCCCGGAGCAAAACTTAACATAGGTCACACCCCCACTGAGAGGTACGACAAGTGTACTTTTTCTTTGTCAAAGATGGTGACCACTTTATACAAAAACAGAAAATCCGAAATGGCAATAAAATGTTACGTTACAAGAATAATTACCTTAATCTCTTACATCATGTGGATGCGGAAACCACCTCTGTCCATTGTTTACACAGCACAGACATAGACAACACTGTAGGAATGGGTACTGTGTAATGCTTAAAATCCCCTGCGGGGGCGCTGCAGGGAAATTTCCCCAGAGATTACAGCTGATCGCTGGGATTCCCGCAGTAGACACTTTGTGATCTGCTTATTGTCAAAGTACCTTTCTAGCAATTAGGGATTGTCCAAAGTGGAGAACCCTTTTAAAATGATTAATCCCCCACTCATCATTATATTACACAGTGGCTTCCCCCCCCATAGAGGTAGATCACACTGCTGCTATAAATTCCCTGGATATTGGAGGGGAGTCCTGTGCATAACAACATTAACCACTCCACTCCATTGTTTTAGTTGTGTCTGGTTACTATAAAGACATCACCAGCTGTGGAGACCATTGGCATTGGCTTTCTCAAAGGAGGGCTGGCAGTAGTGGAAAAAGATCAAGAAGTTTTGGCTACCATTTTAGTCTGAAACCCATTATTTAAATTAGAGTGCAATATTTTTATGGAGTGGTACAAACAATACGGCTTCCATATGTCCATTTCCACCAGATAATAAAAGATATATTGTTCGTGAAATGCAAGCCGATGTCCACATGAATATAATCTGGAGTGACCACTAGAAACCATGCGGAGAAATGTTTTTGACAAGTGCGGTTCTACAGATTAAGAAATTGTCTCCTCTCATTACTCAACCTGTAAAGGGATTAGCCGCAGTACAAAATTTCACAGAAATATGGTGAAATCCCCTGTCCAATCCCATAAATCACAATTTATTAATTTATCCACGTGACGTGATGATGGAATAATTTCAAAAAATATTCAGTGGAATAAATCTACGACCTTGAATTATCTAAATGACGTTGTAACGATAATATAGGAGGGTGAGTCAGAAAATATCCGCACTCTGGCCTGTAGAATTAATTTTAATCAACTTTCAGAAAAGACAAATACATCAATTTTCAACATAATCTCCCGGTTTTTCCAATACACTTTGTCCATCTGTCAACAAGCTTTCGTATTCCCACATTAAAAAATGTTTTAGGCTGAGCGACAAGCCATGAACGCACCTCTATCTTCACCTCTTCATCAGACGTGAATCTTCATCCTCGTTGGGCGAATCTACATATTTCACTGATATTCATCTATCCAATAGAATCAGTTCACGTGCACGCTCAATGTTGTCATCAGTCATGGATGGGCGTCCGGCTCCTTCTTCATGGCTGACACTTGTTCGACCTTCATTGAATTTCTCTATCCATTCGTGCACACTTCTTTGCGACAGCACACTTTTTCCATACTGTGCACAAAGTCTTCGATAACTATCGGCACCAGACACACCCTTAGACCACAAAAAATGAATCACAGCATGCTTCTCTTCTTTCCTGCAAATCACAAGTGGGGCAGCCATTGTTTCTCGTACTGCAGTCACAAATAAATAGACGTAACACGTACAAAGCAGCACAGCAGTGACTGGGGAGACAGCGACCTCGTACGGAAAGCGCATCCGAAGTTTTAATATAACTGGAGTGCAGATAATTTTTGACCCACCCTTGTATAATAATACCTAATAGGATAGAGTTTCAGTTTGGAGCACCACAGCCAGAAAAACAGCTGATTTTGGAAATTAGGGTTTTGTGATTATAGATGCGTAGTTCATCAGTACAAGTCCTCGTCAGTCTCACTGGCATGATTTTATTGTGGCTATGGCTTCCCTTACAATTAGTATTAGCAAAAAAATTATAATAATTACTTTTGAATCCATTCTGTTCTGCTTGACGAAACATCTTATACACATTTTATCATGTACATCGTCGATGTACCTCACTGGATTTACCCCTACTGTCTGTTTGATGCTATCAGATCTGTAGTTGCTCTGCCTCGGGTCACATTACAACAGAGACATAATACTGTCTTGTCTTGTCTACGTTACTGCCTTTCATTGTCCCGTTCTTGCATTGAGCAAGCTGCCTGCCTACAAGACACAGCTATTTTTCCAAATAACAGTATGGGATCCTTCGATTCGTACAAAAATAAAATTGTGGCTAAAATCCAGGCTGCTCTTAGGCCCAGTTATCCATGAATAAAAATGTTCTGTCGTATGAGTCATCCCATAAAACGTAATAGCATTATTTCATTGTAATTAGCACTGGTTTTGGTTGGTATTGGAGGTTATGGCCAGAGGGGGCGATGTTGTTATAATTCAGTACATAATTTTTATTTGATTTGTCAGGTTTAAGAATCACTTTTGGTGAATAATAGTCAAATTGATTCTCCCACTGTAATCCATGTACTGGTAAATCTGCAGATCAGGTGAAACGATTCACCCTTCCATAGTCTTTAGGTGTTTGGTAAAATTTGTTGCTGCTATAATAAAAAAAATGCATAACATTTGTAAGATCTCTTATTAGTCAATGAATCAATATGTTTTTGTTACTACACCACAGAGGAGAGCTGACAGATCCTCTATACTACACCATGTAGCGTCCATGGCCGCGGGCCATCGGGTTCACTCACCTCCCGACGCCCGTAGCCATGGATCTGTGAGCGCTGGTCCTCGTCTACTTCCTAGGAGACACCAGCGCTGACTGCCGCTCCAGTCCGCTGTGTCCCGCAGTGTGCGCGCGCACGCTTGTGCCCGCTCTTAAAGGGCCAGCGAGCGCGCATGAAAATCATCATCATCAACCCACATGATTTCCTGGTCTATAAGAATACCCCAGCCCTTCTGATCCTTGCCTCAGCATTGTTAGTTTATCCCAAGTCTGTCTCGCAAATGGTCCCTTAGTGTTTCCCGGTCCAGTTGTTACTCGTGCCCTGTTACCTGTTCCTGTATCACGTGCTGTGTTCTTGTTTCTGTGCCTACCAGTGTTGGAGTTGTTTCCTAATGCACCTGCTGTCGTTTGCCACGTCGAGTGTCTTCTGCCACGTTCAGTGGCTTCTGCCACGTCTAGTGTCTTCTGCCATGTCTTATACTGCCCGCCACGTCTGGCGCAACCTGCTACATCAACCTCCATCTATGCTGAAGCCACAGCCACTGTCTGGACTAGTTCAGGTACACGAGTGTTACAAACTGCTGTAGACTCTCGTATAGACTGAGACCTGGTCAGCTGCCTCTCTGCTACGGCGGAGCGGCCTAGTGGGTCAACATACCCTGTGACCGTGACACACCACACAGGAGACCTGACAGATCCTCTACTACAACACACAGGAGAGATGACAGATCCTCTACTACAACACACAGGAGAACGGACAGATCCTCTATACTACACCACACAGGAGAGCTGACATATCCTCTGTACTACACCACACAGGAGAGCTGACATATCCTCTGTACTACACCACACAGGAGAGCTGACAGATCCTCTATACTACACCACACAGGAGAGCTGACAGATCCTCTATACTACACCACACAGGAGAGCCAACATATCCTCTATACTACACCACACAGGAGAGCTGACATATCCTCTGTACTACACCACACAGGAGAGCTGACAGATCCCCTATACTACACCACACAGGAGAGCTGACAGATCCTCTATACTACACCACACAGGAGAGCTGACAGATCCTCTATACTACACCACACAGGAGAGCTGACAGCTCCTCTATACTACACCACACAGGAGAGCTGACAGCTCCTCTATACTACACCACACAGGAGAGCTGACAGCTCCTCTATACTACACCACACAGGAGAGCTGACAGCTCCTCCATACTACACGACACAGGAGAACTGACAGATCCTCTATACTACACCACACAGGAGAGCTGACAGATCCTCTATACTACACCACACAGGAGAGCGGACAGCTCCTCTATACTACACCACACAGGAGAACCGACAGCTCCTCTATACTCCACCACACAGGAGAGCTGACAGATCCTCTATAATACACCACACAGGGGAGCTGACAGCTCCTCTATACTACACCACACAGGAGAGCGGACAGCTCCTCTATACTACACCACACAGGAGAACTGACAGATCCTTTATACTACACCACACAGGAGAGCTGACAGCTCCTCTATACTACACCACACAGGAGAGCCGACAGCTCCTCTATACTGCACCACAGAGGAGATCTGACAGCTCCTCTATACTACATCACACAGGAGAGCTGACAGCGCTTCTATACTACACCACACAGGAGAGCTGACAAATCCTCTATACAACACCACACAGGAGAACTGACAGATCTTTTATACTACACCACACAGGAGAGCTGACAGATCCTCTACACTGCACCACACAGGAGAACTGACAGCTCCTCTACACTACACCACACAGGAGAGCTGACAGATCCTCTATACTACACCACACAGGAGAATTGACAGATCCTCTACACTACACCACACAGGAGAGCTGACAGATCCTCTATTCTACACCACACAGGAGAACTGACAGATCCTCTATACTACACCGCACAGGAGAACTGACAGATCCTCTATACTACACCACACAGGAGAGCTGACAGATCCTCTATACTACACCGCACAGGAGAACTGACAGATCCTCTATACTACACCACACAGGAGAGCTGACAGATCCTCTATACTATAAGACGCAGGAGAGCTGACAGATCCTCTATACTATACCACACAGGGGAGCTGACAGATCCTCTATACTACACCACACAGGGGGGCTGACAATGTGTTTTTCCAGGCTTAGCCAGTAAGAGACAAACATAATTTTAAGGGTCAAACACCACTAAGGGAATATAGCAGTAGTATCCAGCGGGATGGTGTGCAGCTAATTTTCTGCTATTTATGCTATGGTTAACCCCAGAAATGTCAGACATGATTGTAATTTCACATCATATTAAACTGATACAACATGACAGCAAGATACAATGATACTAAATTATCCAGCAGTAGAAATACTTCTAAGAATCTCATTCCCTGCTGGAAACTTTACGTTAATAATTTATTGGGAACGTTCAGAACCATGAATGAAAATGCAGGAAGGAACAGCTGGACGGTGGCGGTAACTGAACACAGTCGTACACCACAGGGGACAGCAACACTTAGTGTGAACTGGTGTAAATACGGCAATGAAAATGTCATGGCTTTATACTTTGGACACTATACAGTAAGGTGGAAGCTGTCATTTTAAGTGAATGACCTTAAAGGACCATTTAAAAGGACTTATCTTACAGACATGGGATTTATTGTTCATTTATCATAGTTGTATATGATACTGGGTAAAACTGATACACTGTATTATGCCTAGTGCAGGACCTGAGGGGGTGGGGCATGACTCAGAGATTTAAAGAACACCAAAGAAAATTCCTGTGTCATGCTCCGCCCCCTCAGGCCCTGCACTAGACATAACACAGTGTATCAGTTTTAGCTATTGTGTTCCTTTAAGATACTTTGTAATTTACAGTATTTAAAAACAATAAGAATAAGGCCTCATTCAGATTCGTTCCGCACAGAAAATCCACAACAAATTACAGTATAATGCTAGTGAGTGGGGTTTTCAAAACCCTATTCACACATAGCAAAAAATATCCAAGCAGATTTTACGGCATGCTACGGATTTTTGCGTAGATTTGTTGCGTAATTCAGCAGTGGATTTAACCCTTTGCAGTGCAATGAAATTCAAGGAAAATCCACAGCAAAATCTGCAATTAACATTTGCCGATTTTACACTGCAGATTTGCAATGGATTGGCTGTGAAATTTCAGATTTGCTGGATCCTTGCACCTGTGTGTCCATCACATGACCATGTATTTACAAAAAGCTGTTACCAGCAGAAAAATTCCTTTAAATCCAACTGCCAATGAACAAATGAATGACTAAATAAATAAATAAACTAATTTTATTGTGCTTCTAAGAGCAAAAAGACTGACTACACTGAATGGTTAAAATAAGTAACATCACCTCCGTTTAAGGTATGTAAGAGCTGTGCACATTAGACCATGTATATATGTATTGTATTCAATGGTGCTCGCGGCTGCAGACCAACGAGTCAAACAACTGACACATATGAGGAGCAACGGAGGTACATATTAGATTTAAAATGTTAACATTTAGCTCCTCCTAGTGGCGGCTGCAGGCAGAAGGAATTTTATCATTTAACTCCGCGCCAGAAGAGGGGATTGTCATCAAATCATTGCAATAACATACTGGAAACAGGGGAAAAATGAAAAGTATGAGCGGGACCTAACCCATAAGCAGATGATCCAGAAATTCAGCCTATACGGTAACTTCCAAAAATGTCCTAAAATCTTAAAAAAATGTCCGAAACCGCCTCCCATAGTGCTTTTAGCCACTCGCGGGGAAAAAGCGACATGCTCTTTCTTCCCGCGATTCTGTCTCTGACCTCCCATTGAAATCAATGGGAGGCAGAGAAAGCGTTTTTCGCTGCATTTGCCCATGGTGCTCAATAGCCGCGGCCGAAAAATGCTGCGAAAACCGCGGCAAGAAAGTGCAGGGAGGTCAAAATCTGCCTCAACATTTCTGAAGGAATTTTGAGGCAGATTTTTTCTGCCTGCAAAAAAATCAGTGTGAATAGTGCCTAAGGGTCGTGTTTTGGTTGAGACATGATCCAGGGCCGGCTTCAGGTGTATGTTTGCCATTTGACTGCTAGACCCTTGGCTTGTCAAGCATAGAGAATACTTACCTAAATTGCCATGCCCCCCTCAAGATAAGAGGGCAAACGTTAGCCTGGTGAAGACACCGGCCTTGACCTGACCCCCCCCCCCCCCCCCACATAAGCGCACATCTCATTCACCCCATACATAATACATACATAACCTTGACTTGCCTGTCTGTGAGATCTGATCTGAGGACATATGTTTTGTTTTTGTTTTTTTACTATATAAACCTCTAGCAGAAACCCGGACATTATATGTTACATTTATCAAGATAACGAGCTCCATTTCCCCGTCCCTGATTTTTCTGCAACACTTCCACTATCTAATAGTCCTTAAAGGTTTTTTTTGGTTGTATGTAATAAAGCTTAATTGTTGTTTTAGGAAGTGTTCTGCAGTTTTCTAATATTTATTTTTGTATTAACATTTTCAGGTCTTTTACTTGCTGTCAGTGAATGGATTTTTTTTGTTTACATGCAGAAGCTGGAAACTTGTCCTGGTTCTATTCACTTCAAACAGGTTCGCAGCTCCTTACAGGAGAGAGCTCTGATACACTGTAACGAGCCTTGCACCTGTGTCATTTGGGGATCAGGATCGGTCTCCGTCTCTGGATGTAAAAATGAAAGTTTTCATTTACTGACAGCATGCAGATATCCTGAAAATGGTGAGGAATTGAAACACAAAATATATTAGAAAATTGCAGAATGTGCCATTATACAATGATAAAGAGGGTATTCGCACCTTATTTATGACATAATGACGGGATATGCCATAAATGTGTGATAATTGGGACCCGCACCTACAGTATCTCGAGAACGGCGGTCCCCAGAGGTATCAATAGAGGGAGCGAAATGAGTCAGCCAGCTACTGACGCACCAGGCCAGACGGGGTCGGGTGACCTCCGTTCTCGAGATTGGTGCGGGTCCGAGAGCTGAGAGTCGCATCTATCAGACATTTATTGTATATCCTGTGGATATTCCATAAATGTTTAAGGTTGAATACCCCTATAAGCTTAATTTACAACTTTGATTTAAAATTTTGATTTCCCTGTAACAGGGGGCAAAAATGTGCGGATATTTTACGCTCGTGTCGACCCAGCCTTCATATCGTATACGGCGACAACTAGGTCACAGTAGTTTCCAGCGACAATGAATCTGTGGAGCTCTGACCACTTGATCTTATACAGAAGTTTTACACTGTAAAGTGCAGGCGCCGGCGTGAAACTTTCTCACCTGGAGACGGATTAATCTTCTTGGCCCAGATACCGCGCAGCTTCAGCAATTAATTGGGAACAGTCTAATATCCAGCCCCAGGAAAACAACTTTACCTAAATGTATAGAGACTTATATAAAGAACAGGTCATCAATATTCCTTAATTATTTGGAAACCACCCCCCTCCCTCCCTCGGCCACCGGAGTGATCTAAAAGTCATGTGACCTCTTGACGGATTCCAGCAATTTCAGTCAATAAAAATATCATCAGGGATTGCTGATTATGCATATCCCTAAAGCATTCAAAAAAGGAAAAGATGATCCCACAGCCCCCCAACCCTGCGCGCTGGCCGCAAGAATAAGCCACTCAAGTGAATGTCCATCCTTGAACTCCAATTTCTATATTCTTTAAAAAATAAATTGATTCATAACTCTGTGGTGATTTATTTATCAATATATCTTTATAGCAGACAGCTCCAAATCGTGTACATAGACATTCTGTCAGCCTGGAGCCACCAATAGGGGGAGCTCACTGCCTGCAATTTATACACTGAACTCAATAATAATACAGTATATTCTAGGCTCCTAAGCTCCCCCTAGTGGTGGGGCAGGCAGCCAGAATTTTGTCATTTAACGCTATATCTATAAAGGGGATTTGGAGATCTGTACCAGGAAAATATAGCTCTGTCTGCTATAAAGTTATATCAAGAAATGTTATATTGACAGTGATATTGCCTCCTATGTACAAGAATATAACTACTATAATACTGCCCCTCTATACAGGAATATAACTACTATAATACTGCTCACTATATACAGGAATATAACTACTATAATCCTGCCCCTATATACAAGAATATAACTACTATAATACTGCCTCCTATATACAAGAATATAACTACTATAATACTGCCCACTATATACAAGAATATAACTGCTATAATACTGCCCCTATATACAAGAATATAACTGCTATAATACTGCCCCCTATATACAAGAATATAACTACTATAATACTGCCCCTATACAAGAATATAACTACTATCATACTGCCCCCTATGTACAAGGATATAACTACTATAATACTGCCTCCTATATACAAGAATATAACTACTATACTACTGACCCTACATACAAGAATATAACTACTATAATACTGCCCCCTATATACAAGAATATAACTACTATAATACTGCCCCCTATATACAAGAATATAACTACTATAATACTACCCCCTATATACAGGAATATAACTACTATAAGGGCATGTTCACACGTAGCGGAATTGCACTTGAATTCCGCTGCGGACACTCCGCAGCGTTAATCCGCAGCGGAGCCGTTTGTCCATTGCCTTCCACTTCTTTTTAGTAGGCTTCGTTTAGACGAGGCTGAAAATTCCGCTGCGGAGCATAGGCTGCGGTGCGGAATTTGGTGTCCGCAGCATACAATGGATGTTGCGGACCAGTGGCGGACTGGTTGCGGACTCATTGCGGAAGTTCTCCATTGACTTCAATGGAGATTCTAAATTCCGCAATGAAGTCCGCAGCTGTCATGCACATGTTATGTGTGCTGCGGATGCATCTTGCTTTTTTGACATGACATTTCTTCATTCTGGCTGGACCTATGTATTTCTAGGTCTACAGCCAGACTGAGGAAGTCAATGGGGCTCCCGTAATTACGGGAGCGTTGCTAGGAGACGTCAGTAAATAGTCACTGTCCAGGGTGCTCAAAGAGTTAAGCGATCGGCAGTAACTGTTTCTGCACCCTGGACAGTGACTACCGATCCCAATATACAGCAACCTGTCAAAAAAATAGAAGTTCATACTTACCGAGAACTCCCTGCTTCTGTCTCCAGTCCGGCTTCCCAGGATGACGTTTCAGTCTAAGTGACGGATGCAGCCAATCACAGGCTGCAGCGGTCACATGGACTGCCGCGTCATCCAGGGAGGTCGGGCTGGATGCCGAAAGAGGGACGCGTCACCAAGACAACAGCTGGTAAGTATGAAATTCATTTATACTTTCACTAGGGAAAGTGCTGTCCCTTCTCTCTATCCTGCACTGATAGAGAGAAGGGAAGCACTTTTACCGCAGTCCGCAGCAGCTAGTCCGCATCAATTTACTGCACATTTTGGGCAGATCCGCCGCAGAATCTGCAACGCAGATTCTGTGCGGCATTGATGCGGACAGTTGCGGAGGAAATCCGCCACGTGTGGGCATGCCCTAATACTGCACATATGTACAAGAATATAACTACTATAATACTGCCCCTATATACAAGAATATAACTACTATAATACTGGCCCTATATACAAGAATATAACTACTATAATACTGCTCCCTATATACAAGAATATAACTACTATAATACTGCCTCCTATATACAAGACTATAACTACTATAATACTGCCTCTATATACAAGAATATAACTACTATAATACTGCTCCTATATACAAGAATATAACGACTATAATACTGCCCCCTATACAATAATATAACTACTATAATACTGCCCCCTATATACAAGAATATAACTACTATAATACTGCCACTATGTACAAGAATATAACTACTATAATACTGCCCCCTATACAATAATATAACTACTATAATACTGCCCCCTATATACAAGAATATAACTACTATAATACTGCCACTATGTACAAGAATATAACTACTATAATACTGCCCCTATATACAAGAATATAACTACTATATTACTGCCCCTATATACAAGAATATAACTACTATAATACTGCTCCTATATACAAGAATATAACTACTATAATACTGCTCCTATGAACAAGAATATAACTACTATAATACTGCCCCCTATATACAAGAATATAACTACTATAATACTGCTCCTATGAACAAGAATATAACTGCTATAATAGTGTCCCCTATATACAAAAATATAACTACTATTATACTGCTCCTATATACAAGAATATAACTACTATTATACTGTCCCCTATATACAAGAATATAACTACTATAATACTGCCCCTATATACAAGAATATATCTACTATAATACTGCCCCCTATATACAAGAATATAACTACTATAATACTGCTCCCTATATACAAGAATATAACTACTATAATACTGCCTCCTATATACAAGAATATAACTACTATAATACTGCCCCCTGTATACAAGAATATAACTACTATAATACTGCCTCCTATATACAAGAATATAACTACTATAATACTGCCACCTATATACAAGAATATAACCACTATAATACTGCCCCCTATGTACAAGAATATAACTGCTATAATACTGTCCCCTATATACAAAAATATAACGACTATAATACTGCTCCTATATACAAGAATATAACTACCATAATATTGCCCCTATATACAAGAATATAATTACTATAATACTGCCCCTATGTACAAGAATATAACAACTATAATACTGCCCCCTATATACAAGAATATAACTACTATAATACTGCCCCCTATACAATAATATAACTACTATAATACTGCCCCCTGTATACAAGAATATAACTACTATAATACTGCCACTATGTACAAGAATATAACTACTATAATACTGCCCCTATATACAAGAATATAACTACTATAATACTGCCCCTATATACAAGAATATAACTACTATAATACTGCTCCTATATACAAGAATATAACTACTATAATACTGCTCCTATGAACAAGAATATAACTACTATAATACTGCCCCCTATATACAAGAATATAACTACTATAATACTGCTCCTATGAACAAGAATATAACTGCTATAATAGTGTCCCCTATATACAAAAATATAACTACTATAATACTGCCCCCTATATACAAGAATATAACTACTATAATACTGCTCCCTATATACAAGAATATAACTACTATAATACTGCCTCCTATATACAAGAATATAACTACTATAATACTGCCCCTATATACAAGAATATAACTACTATAATACTGCCTCCTATATACAAGAATATAACTACTATAATACTGCCACCTATATACAAGAATATAACCACTATAATACTGCCCCCTATGTACAAGAATATAACTGCTATAATACTGTCCCCTATATACAAAAATATAACGACTATAATACTGCTCCTATATACAAGAATATAACTACCATAATATTGCCCCTATATACAAGAATATAATTACTATAATACTGCCCCTATGTACAAGAATATAACAACTATAATACTGCCCCCTATATACAAGAATATAACTACTATAATACTGCCTCCTATGTACAATAATATAACTACTATAATACTTCCCCCTATATATAAGAATATAACTACTATAATACTGCCCCCTATACAATAATATAACTACTATAATACTGCCCCCTATATACAAGAATATAACTACTATAATACTGCCACTATGTACAAGAATATAACTACTATAATACTGCCCCTATATACAAGAATATAACTACTATAATACTGCCCCTATATACAAGAATATAACTACTATAATACTGCTCCTATATACAAGAATATAACTACTATAATACTGCTCCTATGAACAAGAATATAACTACTATAATACTGCCCCCTATATACAAGAATATAACTACTATAATACTGCTCCTATGAACAAGAATATAACTGCTATAATAGTGTCCCCTATATACAAAAATATAACTACTATTATACTGCTCCTATATACAGGAATATAACTACTATTATACTGTCCCCTATATACAAGAATATAACTACTATAATACTGCCCCTATATACAAGAATATAACTACTATAATACTGCCCCTATATACAAGAACATAACTACTATAATACTGCTCCTATATACAAGAATATAACTACTATAATACTGCCCCTATATACAAGAACATAACTACTATAATACTGTCCCCTATATACAAGAATATAACTACTATAATACTGCCCCTATATACAAGAATATAACTACTATAATACTGCCCCCTATATACAAGAATATAACTACTATAATACTGCCTCCTATGTATAATAATATAACTACTATAATACTGCCCCCTATATATAAGAATATAACTACTATAATACTGCCCCCTATATACAAGAATATAACTACTATAATACTGCCCCCTATAAAATAATATAACTACTATAATACTCCCCCCTATATACAAGAATATAACTACTATAATACTGCCACTATGTACAAGAATATAACTACTATAATACTGCCCCTATATACAAGAATATAACTACTATAATACTGCCCCTATATACAAGAATATAACTACTATAATACTGCTCCTATATACAAGAATATAACTACTATAATACTGCTCCTATGAACAAGAATATAACTACTATAATACTGCCCCCTATATACAAGAATATAACTACTATAATACTGCTCCTATGAACAAGAATATAACTGCTATAATAGTGTCCCCTATATACAAAAATATAACTACTATTATACTGCTCCTATATACAAGAATATAACTACTATTATACTGTCCCCTATATACAAGAATATAACTACTATAATACTGCCCCTATATACAAGAATATAACTACTATAATACTGGTCCCTATATACAAGAATATAACTACTATAATACTGCTCCTATGAACAAGAATATAACTACTATAATACTGCCCCCTATATACAAGAATATAACTACTATAATACTGCTCCTATGAACAAGAATATAACTGCTATAATAGTGTCCCCTATATACAAAAATATAACTACTATTATACTGCTCCTATATACAAGAATATAACTACTATTATACTGTCCCCTATATACAAGAATATAACTACTATAATACTGCCCCTATATACAAGAATATATCTACTATAATACTGCCCCCTATATACAAGAATATAACTACTATAATACTGCTCCCTATATACAAGAATATAACTACTATAATACTGCCTCCTATATACAAGAATATAACTACTATAATACTGCCCCCTATATACAAGAATATAACTACTATAATACTGCCTCCTATATACAAGAATATAACTACTATAATACTGCCACCTATATACAAGAATATAACCACTATAATACTGCCCCCTATGTACAAGAATATAACTGCTATAATACTGTCCCCTATATACAAAAATATAACGACTATAATACTGCTCCTATATACAAGAATATAACTACCATAATATTGCCCCTATATACAAGAATATAATTACTATAATTATCTTTTTTATTTGAAAACTTGCAACAAAATATTACAATACCTTTGCAATACACTCATAACAGATAAAGAAAATAAACGTATGTCTCTTAATAACATCACAATCATTAAACAAACCATAATATATGAATATTGCTCCAGTATAGATTGTTTCAACTATTTTTCATGATATTATTCTAGACAGTATTACAGGAGAGTTCTTCTTTATTGGTGACCGGGCAGCATCGCGCACACCACAGAGGGTACACGGTCACCACATTTATGACATATAGTGAACCTCTATGATATAAACGGAGTTCGGGGTAGAAGTCTCTATACAGCAGCTGAGAGCTTCACTGTCCCACTAGATGTGGTGACTGCAGGGACACAGCAGGGACATTACTCTGTAGATAAGTTTCTTGTATAAAGATGACATTGGTTTTGTCGTCAGACAGACGCTGGAATATCGCCCGCCACCTGCTCCTATTCTTCACACTGTTCACATTAATAGGAGGTGATTTTCAGCCTCATCCTGGTTACATGTCTTTCCTACTTTTTTTCCTTCTTCCACTACTATGTCCTGTAACACCCCATCTTTTGGTGGACATTGGGGGGTCAGCATCTTCATCCAGAGGTTCGTTGTCTGGGTTGTGTGAGGAGACTTGCTCCATCTCTGCTTCTTCTTCCTGGTCATCTTCTCCCAGCGCACAGTAACGTCCACCAGTTATCGCCAGCACTGGAGACTCCTGTGATTTCTTTGCAGTAGTGATTTTTTTCCTAGAAGAATCATCTGTTTTACTTCTCCTTTTAACCGTCTGAAATCCCTCCTCATCCATACTGGTCGCTGCGGCTGGATCAGCTGGTTTTTTACTGGTCGCTGCGGCTGGCCCAGCTGGTTTTTTACTGAACGCTGCGGCCGGATCAGCTGGTTCCTTACTGTTCGCTGCGGCTGGATCAGCTGGTTCTTTACTGGTGTTGGGCAGATGTTTAGATGCTTTGGTGACAGAGTGACTGAATATTTTGCTTTTAGCATGACCTCTATTTTCAGTGGCTGGTGACACTTGTGCAGCATCCACAGATGGGACATTCGTCCCTGGAGCAGGGTCTCTGGTACTTCGGCTTACATCATCGCTGGGACTTCCAGGTTCTGGGGTTGTATCTACACATATGGAGACATGCTCCTGCTCTTCCTCCATGGCTCCTTTAAAGGCCTCCTCCTTATTATGTTCTGCATGCGGACACTCCCGGAATGTATGTCCAGGTCCTAAGCACAGGTTACAGATGACAGGTCCTGTACAATCGTCCTTCACATGCCCAAACTGATCACATAGTGAGCACTTAATACGGGAACAGTTGAATGCCAGGTGTCTGCCCCCACATCTATGGCACAGTCGCGGTTGACCAGGGTAGTAACATACGCCTCTCTCCGAGCCCAGGTAGAATGAGTGCGGCAGATGTCTGGTCACTCCATTCTCCTGAACCAGCTGGATCTTGACAGAATATCCTCCATTCCAGATCTCCTCCTCATCATAGATCTTTGCTGGCAGTCTCTTCACCTCACAATATCTGCTCAACCAGTGCTGCAAATCTGCCAGAGCCACCACCTCAGACTGGAACAGGACGGTGGCGGTGACTACCTGGGGTTTAGTCAGCGGGATGACATGTAGATGCTCCCACATCGTGTGCTCCTTTGTATCGTTATAAATACTCCAGAATAAGTCTAGACTATATTGCAGCTTGAAACTAATGTCATAATTCCTGCTGGAGGGAACGTGGATCAGAGCGAACACCTCAGAAGCTTTAAACTTCATAAACTCCTTCAACAAAACTTTCCCAATGTAGAGTCTGGAGGGGAGGTTTTCCTCTGGTCCTGAGTACCTGATTCTGACCGCGTTCCTCCTCTGAGGTGTGGGGTTAGTCGGTCTTGTGACGCTGGAGAACAGTCTCCTGTACTGAGGTCTGTCAGCAGGTGGGTCAGGACTGGACCTCTCCTCAGCTGATTGTATTGCAGTTCCTCCTGTGTCTGCTCCTGATCGCTGTGTAACCTTCACTCCATTCACTGACACTGCGGACGGCTGAACCTCCAGAACAGGGTCTGCAATGTCCGCCTCAGCCTGTGCCGCTGGTTCATCAATCTCCGCGCTGAGCAAGGTCTCACTTACAATGTCAGTATATGCGGCACTTTCTTGCTCACTCCCAGGAGTGCAACTCGCATTTACTTCATCAGTACTGCACATAGAGTCTACTGCAGTTAACCCCTCGTCAGCTGGCACACATTTCTCTGCAGCTTTAGCAGCATTTTTGTTGGCTGATTGCACAGACCCCACACATGATGAGAGATGTGATCCTCCAGCCACTGCACACTCATATCTTCCAGGGTTTCCCTGCGCCACAATATTATACACAGTATTATAGTCAGTGTCTTTTTTTGCAATGATATTTTTTCTCTTCACAGTTTGGGCTCTGGTCTCCCTTTTGTTCTCAATTGCCCAGTTCTTTATTTTGGGTACTGTGCATGATTCTTTCTGCAATCTCTCCTTCAATATCACCAGCTCACGTGTGCAAACATCCAGACACTCACATTTCATCAGCTTTGCCTTTGGATCAGTCTCTTGGTTAATTTCAGTTCTCAATTTGCGAACTTGCATTTCCATTTTAAAGATATTTTTCTTTGTCATTTTTGTGCACAATTCACCAACATCGTGAGATTCAGTTGACTCACCAGCCACCATTTCCAGATCTTCACCTCCACCATCTCCATGCTGCAGGCCAAACTCCAGACTCTGGGCTTTCCCAGGATCATCAGCCCAGGACCCCTCCCCTCCACCTGGGTCAGAAGCCATGCATAGTCCTAACAGGGAGCTCACAAGCACACGTCTATCCTCTCCTATGGACAAGAATATAACTACTATAATACTGCCCCCTATATACAAGAATATAACTACTATAATACTGCCCCTATGTACAATAATATAACAACTATAATACTGCCCCCTATATACAAGAATATAACTACTATAATACTGCCTCCTATGTACAATAATATAACTACTATAATACTTCCCCCTATATATAAGAATATAACTACTATAATACTGCCCCCTATACAATAATATAACTACTATAATACTGCCCCCTGTATACAAGAATATAACTACTATAATACTGCCACTATGTACAAGAATATAACTACTATAATACTGCCCCTATATACAAGAATATAACTACTATAATACTGCTCCTATATACAAGAATATAACTACTATAATACTGCTCCTATGAACAAGAATATAACTACTATAATACTGCCCCCTATATACAAGAATATAACTACTATAATACTGCTCCTATGAACAAGAATATAACTGCTATAATAGTGTCCCCTATATACAAAAATATAACTACTATAATACTGCCCCCTATATACAAGAATATAACTACTATAATACTGCTCCCTATATACAAGAATATAACTACTATAATACTGCCTCCTATATACAAGAATATAACTACTATAATACTGCCCCTATATACAAGAATATAACTACTATAATACTGCCTCCTATATACAAGAATATAACTACTATAAGGGTATGTTCACACGCTGAGAGGCAGTTACGTGTGAAAAGACAGACTGTTAACAGCTGCCTCGTTTCACACGTAAAAGCTCCTCCTCGTAATTTACGAGGCATCTGAGACGCTCGTAAACCTTGAGCCGTGCTTCATTGATTTCAATGAAGAACGGCTCAAATTACGTGGCAAAGAAGTGCCCTGCACTTCTTTGCCGAGGCAGTAAATTTACGGGTCGTCGTTTGACAGCTGTCAAACGACGACTCGTAAATAACAGGTCGTCTGCACAGTACGTCGGCAAACCCATTCAAATGAATGGGCAGATGTTTGCCGACGTATTGTAGCCATATTTTCAGACGTAAAACGAGGCATAATACGCCTCGTATACGTCTGAAATTTGGCCGTGTGAACATACCCTAATACTGCCACCTATATACAAGAATATAACCACTATAATACTGCCCCCTATGTACAAGAATATAACTGCTATAATACTGTCCCCTATATACAAAAATATAACGACTATAATACTGCTCCTATATACAAGAATATAACTACCATAATATTGCCCCTATATACAAGAATATAATTACTATAATACTGCCCCTATGTACAAGAATATAACAACTATAATACTGCCCCCTATATACAAGAATATAACTACTATAATACTGCCTCCTATGTACAATAATATAACTACTATAATACTTCCCCCTATATATAAGAATATAACTACTATAATACTGCCCCCTATACAATAATATAACTACTATAATACTGCCCCCTATATACAAGAATATAACTACTATAATACTGCCACTATGTACAAGAATATAACTACTATAATACTGCCCCTATATACAAGAATATAACTACTATAATACTGCCCCTATATACAAGAATATAACTACTATAATACTGCTCCTATATACAAGAATATAACTACTATAATACTGCTCCTATGAACAAGAATATAACTACTATAATACTGCCCCCTATATACAAGAATATAACTACTATAATACTGCTCCTATGAACAAGAATATAACTGCTATAATAGTGTCCCCTATATACAAAAATATAACTACTATTATACTGCTCCTATATACAGGAATATAACTACTATTATACTGTCCCCTATATACAAGAATATAACTACTATAATACTGCCCCTATATACAAGAATATAACTACTATAATACTGCCCCTATATACAAGAACATAACTACTATAATACTGCTCCTATATACAAGAATATAACTACTATAATACTGCCCCTATATACAAGAACATAACTACTATAATACTGTCCCCTATATACAAGAATATAACTACTATAATACTGCCCCTATATACAAGAATATAACTACTATAATACTGCCCCCTATATACAAGAATATAACTACTATAATACTGCCTCCTATGTATAATAATATAACTACTATAATACTGCCCCCTATATATAAGAATATAACTACTATAATACTGCCCCCTATATACAAGAATATAACTACTATAATACTGCCCCCTATAAAATAATATAACTACTATAATACTCCCCCCTATATACAAGAATATAACTACTATAATACTGCCACTATGTACAAGAATATAACTACTATAATACTGCCCCTATATACAAGAATATAACTACTATAATACTGCCCCTATATACAAGAATATAACTACTATAATACTGCTCCTATATACAAGAATATAACTACTATAATACTGCTCCTATGAACAAGAATATAACTACTATAATACTGCCCCCTATATACAAGAATATAACTACTATAATACTGCTCCTATGAACAAGAATATAACTGCTATAATAGTGTCCCCTATATACAAAAATATAACTACTATTATACTGCTCCTATATACAAGAATATAACTACTATTATACTGTCCCCTATATACAAGAATATAACTACTATAATACTGCCCCTATATACAAGAATATAACTACTATAATACTGGTCCCTATATACAAGAATATAACTACTATAATACTGCCCTCTATATACAAGAATATAACTACTATAATACTGCCCCCTATATACAAGAATATAACTACTATAATACTGCCCCTATATACAAGAATATAATACTGCCTCCTATGTACATTAATATAACTACTATAATACTGCCCCCTATATATAAGAATATAACTACTATAAGGGCAAAGCCACACGTGGCGGAATTCCTCTTGAATTCCGCAGCGGACACTCGGCAGCGTTAATCCGCAGCGGAGCCGTTTGTCCATTGATTTCCACTTTTATTTAGCAGTGTTCGTTTAGACGATGCGTAAAATTCCGCTGCGGAGCATAGGCTGCGGAGCGGAATTTGGTGTCCGCAGCATGCTAGGGCTGTTGCGGAGTTGTGGCGGACTGGTTGCGGACTCATGGCGGAATTTCTCCATTGACTTCAATGAAGATTCTAAATTCCGCAATGAAGTCCGCAGCTATCATGTAAATGTTATATGTGCTGCGGATGCGTCTTGCTTTTTTGACATGACATTTCTTCATTCTGGCTGGACCTATGTATTTCTAGGTCTACAGCCAGACTGAGGAAGTCAATGGGGCTCCCGTAATGAAAGGGAGCGTTGCTAGGAGACGTCAGTAAATAGTCACTGTCCAGGGTGCTGAAAGAGTTAAGCGATCGGCAGTAACTGTTTCTGCACCCTGGACAGTGACTACCGATCCCAATATACAGCAACCTGTCAAAAAAATAGAAGTTCATACTTACCGAGAACTCCCTGCTTCTGTCTCCAGTCCGGCTTCCCAGGATGACGTTTCAGTCTAAGTGACGGATGCAGCCAATCACAGGCTGCAGCGGTCACATGGACTGCCGCGTCATCCAGGGAGGTCGGGCTGGATGCCGAAAGAGGGACGCGTCACCAAGACAACAGCCGGTAAGTATGAAATTCATTTATACTTTCACTAGGGAAAGTGCTGTCCCTTCTCTCTATCCTGCACTGATAGAGAGAAGGGAAGCACTTTTACCGCAGTCCGCAGCAGCTAGTCCGCATCAATTTACTGCACATTTTGGGCAGATCCGCCGCAGAATCTGCAACGCAGATTCTGTGCGGCATTGATGCGGACAGTTGCGGAGGAAATCCGCCACGTGTGGGCATGCCCTAATACTGCCCATATGTACAAGAATATAACTACTATAATACTGCCCCTATATACAAGAATATAACTACTATAATACTGGCCCTATATACAAGAATATAACTACTATAATACTGCTCCCTATATACAAGAATATAACTACTATAATACTGCCTCCTATATACAAGACTATAACTACTATAATACTGCCTCTATATACAAGAATATAACTACTATAATACTGCTCCTATATACAAGAATATAACGACTATAATACTGCCCCCTATACAATAATATAACTACTATAATACTGCCCCCTATATACAAGAATATAACTACTATAATACTGCCACTATGTACAAGAATATAACTACTATAATACTGCCCCTATATACAAGAATATAACTACTATAATACTGCCCCTATATACAAGAATATAACTACTATAATACTGCCCCCTATATACAAGAATATAACTACTATAATACTGCTCCTATGAACAAGAATATAACTGCTATAATAGTGTCCCCTATATACAAAAATATAACTACTATTATACTGCTCCTATATACAAGAATATAACTACTATTATACTGTCCCCTATATTCAAGAATATAACTACTATAATACTGCCCCTATATACAAGAATATATCTACTATAATACTGCCCCCTATATACAAGAATATAACTACTATAATACTGCTCCCTATATACAAGAATATAACTACTATAATACTGCCCCCTATATACAAGAATATAACTACTATAATACTGCCCCCTATATACAAGAATATAACTACTATAATACTGCCCCTATATACAAGAATATAATACTGCCTCCTATGTACATTAATATAACTACTATAATACTGCCCCCTATATATAAGAATATAACTACTATAATACTGCCCATATGTACAAGAATATAACTACTAAAATACTGCCCCTATATACAAGAATATAACTACTATAATACTGGCCCTATATACAAGAATATAACTACTATAATACTGCTCCCTATATACAAGAATATAACTACTATAATACTGCCTCCTATATACAAGACTATAACTACTATAATACTGCCTCTATATACAAGAATATAACTACTATAATACTGCTCCTATATACAAGAATATAACGACTATAATACTGCTCCTATATACAAGAATATAACTACTATAATATTGCCCCTATATACAAGAATATAATTACTATAATACTGCCCCTATGTACAAGAATATAACTACTATAATACTGCTCCTATATACAAGAATATAACGACTATAATACTGCCCCCTATACAATAATATAACTACTATAATACTGCCCCCTATGTACAAGAATATAACTACTATAATACTGCCCCCAATATATAAGAATATAACTACTATAATACTGCTCCTATATACAAAAATATAACGACTATAATACTGCTCCTATATACAAGAATATAACTACTATAATACTGCTCCTATATACAAGACTATAACTACTATAATACTGCTCCTATGTACAAGAATATAACGACTATAATACTGCCCCCTATACAATAATATAACTACTATAATACTGCCCCCTATGTACAAGAATATAACTACTATAATACTGCCCCCAATATATAAGAATATATCTACTATAATACTGCACCCTATATACAAGAATATAACTACTATAATACTGCCCCTATGTACAAGAATATAACTACTATAGTACTTGTAAAGGATCTGCCAGGCACAGCTTCGGGGTTAACTCCCAGAACTAATCAGTCAGCACCTGAGAATACATCCCTGAGACTGACTCCTGCTTCCACCATTCAGGCTGGCAGGCTTAGGAGTGGGAGAACCTATCGTAACCTGGCCAGACTCAGCTAGCTCCCGCCCTCGGTCTATTTAAGCCTGCACTTCCTGTCCCTCGGTGCTTGTGATTCTTTCCTTGTGGTTTCCTGGCCCAGCTACAGCTCCTGCTATTTTTGATCCTGCTCCATACAGACCCTGGCTTACCGACTACTCTTCTGCTTTTCGTTTTGTACCTCGCACACTCCTGGCTTGACTCGGCTCGTTCACCACTCTGGTTGCTCACGGTGTTGCCGTGGGCAACGGCCCCTTTTTCTTGCTTGTGTTCCTTTGTATGTTTGTCGTGTTTGTCGTGCACTTACTGAGCGCAGGGACCGCCGCCCAGTTGTACCCCGTCGCCTAGGGCGGGTCGTTGCAAGTAGGCAGGGACAGAGTGGCGGGTAGATTAGGGCTCACTTGTCCGTCTCCCTACCCCCTGCCATTACATAATCACAAGCCCATACCTAGTCTACCCCTGGTCCCTGACACCACTATGGATCCCCGTGAGACCCTGGCTCAGCAAATGCAGGGTCTCTCCCTACAGGTCCAGGCCCTGGCTCAGAGGGTCAACCAGCCTGATGCTACCCTGGTAGTTCCCCTCACCGCACCCCTTGAACCCCACCTCAAGTTGCCTGACCGGTTCTCAGGGGACCGTAGGGCTTTTCTCTCCTTTCGGGAGAGTTGTAGGCTTTACTTTCGTTTAAAGCCTCATTCCTCAGGTTCTGAGAGCCAGCGGGTGGGTATAATTATGTCCCGGCTCCAGGAAGGGCCCCAAGAGTGGGCCTTCTCCTTGGCTCCTGACGCCCCTGAACTTTCCTCCGTTGATTGTTTCTTTTCTGTTCTTGGACTTATTTATGACGAGACTGACAGGACTGCCTTTGCCGAGAGTCAGCTGGTGACCTTACGTCAGGGTAAGAGACCTGTTGAGGAGTATTGCTCTGACTTTCGGAAGTGGTGCGTAGCTTCTCGGTGGAATGACCCTGCCTTAAGGTGCCAGTTTAGGTTGGGTCTGTCGAATGCCCTGAAAGACCTGCTAGTTAGCTATCCCTCTTCTGACTCCCTAGACCAGGTTATGGCTTTAGCGGTACGACTTGACCGACGTCTCAGGGAACGACAACGTGAACGTTTATGTGTTTTCTCTTCCGACTCCCCCATGATGCCTCCCGAAGCTCCGTTGCTTCGTTCCTCCCCGAAAGATTCAGAGATACCTATGCAACTCGGGGCCTCCGTGTCCCCCCAACAACGTAGAGAATTCCGCAGGAAGAATGGTCTCTGCTTCTACTGTGGGGACGACAAGCATCAAGTGAACAACTGTCCTAAGCGTAAGATTGCAGCCAGAGAACTTCCGCGTCTAAGTGATCATCGGGGAGGTCACTTGGGCGCACAGGTATTTCCCGTAAATATGAAACGTACTAAGATCTTGCTTCCCTTTCAGGTCTCTTTTGATGGTAGGTCTGCTACCGGCAGTGCCTTCGTGGATTCAGGGTCCTCTACTAATATCATGTCTGTGGAATTTGCTATGTCCCTTGCTATGCCTCTGATTGATTTGCCTAAACCTGTCCCGGTAGTGGGTATCGACTCCACTCCTCTTGCTAATGGTTATTTTACACAGCATACCCCTGTTTTTGAACTCCTTGTTGGCTCCATGCATTTGGAGCAATGCTCTGTACTGTTGATGCAGGGATTATCGTACGATTTGGTTCTAGGTCTTCCCTGGTTGCAGTTGCATAATCCCACGTTTGACTGGAATACTGAGGAGCTAACCAAATGGGGTAATGAATGTTGTACGTCATGTTTTTCTGTTAATTCTATTTCTCCCCCTAAGGAGGCGAATACGCTACCCGAGTTTGTTCAGGACTTCGCTGATGTTTTCTCTAGGGAGGCCTCCGAAGTGTTACCTCCTCATAGAGAATACGATTGCGCTATCGAATTGGTACCAGGAGCTAAGCTTCCTAAGGGTAGGATATTTAATCTTTCTTGTCCCGAACGTGAAGCTATGAGAGTGTATATCCAGGAATCCCTGGCCAAGGGTTACATTCGTCCCTCTTCTTCTCCGGTAGGTGCTGGCTTCTTCTTCGTGGGGAAGAAGGATGGTGGTCTTAGGCCATGCATTGACTACCGTAGCCTGAATAAGGTCACGGTAAGGAACCAGTATCCCCTTCCTTTGATTCCAGATCTCTTTAATCAGGTTCAGGGGGCCCAATGGTTTTCTAAATTGGATCTACGGGGGGCGTATAACCTTATTCGCATCAAAGAGGGGGATGAGTGGAAGACTGCGTTTAACACGCCCGAAGGCCATTTCGAATACCTAGTCATGCCCTTTGGGTTGTGTAATGCCCCTGCAGTCTTCCAGAATTTCATAAATGAGATTTTGAGAAATTACCTGGGGGTTTTTCTGGTAGTGTACCTTGATGACATACTGGTGTTTTCCAAGGACTGGTCCTCCCACATTGAGCATGTCAGGAAGGTGCTCCAGGTCCTTCGGGAAAACAAACTGTTTGCCAAAACCGAAAAATGTGTGTTTGGGGTAAAGGAGATTCCATTTTTGGGTCAAATCCTCACTCCTCATGAATTCCGCATGGACCCCGCCAAGGTTCAGGCTGTGGCGGAATGGGTCCAACCTGCCTCCCTGAAGGCGTTACAGTGTTTTTTGGGGTTCGCTAATTATTACAGGAGATTTATTGCTAACTTCTCGGTCATCGCTAAGCCCCTTACGGACCTCACTCGCAAAGGTGCTAATCTCCTCCACTGGCCTCCTGAGGCTGTCCAGGCTTTTGAGGTCCTTAAGAAGTGCTTTGTCTCGGCCCCGGTGCTGGTTCAGCCCAACCAAATGGAGCCATTTATCGTGGAAGTTGACGCATCTGAGGTGGGAGTAGGGGCTATCTTGTCCCAGGGTACCAGGTCCCTCACCCATCTCCGCCCCTGTGCCTACTTCTCCAGGAAGTTTTCGCCAACTGAAAGTAACTATGATATTGGCAACCGCGAACTCTTAGCCATTAAATGGGCATTTGAAGAGTGGCGCCACTTCCTGGAGGGGTCTAGGCACCAGGTAACGGTCCTTACCGACCACAAGAATCTGGTTTTCCTAGAATCCGCCCGGAGGCTAAACCCGAGACAAGCTCGATGGGCGTTATTTTTTACCAGATTCAATTTTTTGGTTACCTATAGGGCTGGGTCTAAAAATATTAAGGCTGATGCACTGTCGCGTAGCTTCATGGCCAGCCCTCCTTCGGAGGAAGATCCTGCTTGTATTTAGCCTCCAGGTATAATCATCTCCTCGATCGATTCTGATTTAGTCTCTGATATTGCTGCTGATCAAGGTGCAGCTCCCGGGAACCTTCCTGAGAACAAGCTGTTTGTTCCCCTGCAATTCCGGCTAAGGGTACTTAGGGAAAATCATGACTCCGCACTATCTGGCCATCCAGGCATCCTGGGTACCAAACACCTCATTACCAGAAATTATTGGTGGCCTGGGTTGCCTAAAGACGTTAAGGCCTACGTCGCCGCTTGTGAGGTTTGTGCTAGGTCCAAGACTCCCAGGTCCCGACCAGCGGGCTTACTGCGTTCGTTGCCCATTCCTCAGAGACCTTGGACACATATCTCCATGGATTTTATCACCGATTTGCCTCCATCCCAAGGCAAGTCGGTGGTGTGGGTGGTGGTGGACCGCTTCAGTAAGATGTGCCACTTTGTGCCCCTCAAGAAACTACCCAACGCCAAAACGTTGGCTACCTTGTTTGTCAAACACATCCTGCGTCTCCATGGGGTCCCTGTCAATATTGTTTCGGACAGAGGGGTACAATTTGTTTCATTGTTTTGGAGAGCCTTCTGTATGAAGTTGGGGATTGATCTGTCCTTCTCCTCTGCCTTCCATCCTGAAACCAATGGCCAAACGGAGAGGACTAATCAATCTCTAGAACAATACTTAAGGTGTTTTGTCTCTGACTGTCAATTTGATTGGGTCTCTTTCATTCCCCTCGCCGAATTTTCCCTTAATAACCGAGTCAGTAACTCGTCAGGGGTCTCTCCTTTTTTTTTGTAATTTTGGGTTTAATCCACGGTTCTCCTCCGTTTCACCTGGTAGTTCCAACAATCCCGAGGTAGAGGTCGTTCATCGGGAACTGTGCACAGTCTGGGCCCAGGTTCAGAAAAACCTAGAGGTGTCCCAGAGCGTACAAAAAACTCAGGCTGATAAAAAACGTTCTGCTAACCCCCTGTTTATGGTCGGGGATCTGGTGTGGTTGTCGTCTAGGAACTTGCGTCTCAAGGTTCCGTCCAAGAAGTTTGCTCCCCGGTTTATTGGGCCGTATAAGGTAATTGAGGTCCTCAATCCTGTCTCCTTCCGGCTGGAGTTACCCCCGTCTTTTCGGATACACGACGTGTTTCATGCCTCCCTCCTCAAACGCTGCTCCCCGTCCTTGGCTCCCTCGAGGAGACCTCCTGTTCCCATCCTCACCCCTGAGGGGGTGGAATTCGAGGTGGCCAGGATTGTGGACAGCAAGATTGTCCAAGGCTCCCTCCAGTACCTGGTCCATTGGAGAGGATACGGGCCCGAGGAGAGGACTTGGGTACCCGCCCGGGATGTTCACGCTGGGGTATTGGTCAGGAGGTTCCACCTGCGTTTCCCCAGTAAGCCAGGTCCACTTAGAAAGGGTCCGGTGGCCCCTCATAAAAGGGGGGGTACTGTAAAGGATCTGCCAGGCACAGCTTCGGGGTTAACTCCCAGAACTAATCAGTCAGCACCTGAGAATACATCCCTGAGACTGACTCCTGCTTCCACCATTCAGGCTGGCAGGCTTAGGAGTGGGAGAACCTATCGTAACCTGGCCAGACTCAGCTAGCTCCCGCCCTCGGTCTATTTAAGCCTGCACTTCCTGTCCCTCGGTGCTTGTGATTCTTTCCTTGTGGTTTCCTGGCCCAGCTACAGCTCCTGCTATTTTTGATCCTGCTCCATACAGACCCTGGCTTACCGACTACTCTTCTGCTTTTCGTTTTGTACCTCGCACACTCCTGGCTTGACTCGGCTCGTTCACCACTCTGGTTGCTCACGGTGTTGCCGTGGGCAACGGCCCCTTTTTCTTGCTTGTGTTCCTTTGTATGTTTGTCGTGCACTTACTGAGCGCAGGGACCGCCGCCCAGTTGTACCCCGTCGCCTAGGGCGGGTCGTTGCAAGTAGGCAGGGACAGAGTGGCGGGTAGATTAGGGCTCACTTGTCCGTCTCCCTACCCCCTGCCATTACAGTTCTGCCCCTATATACAAGAATATAACTACTATAATACTGCCCCTATATACAAGAATATAATTATAGACCAGTGAGCTTAACATCAATTGTGGGGAAAATGTTTGAGGGGCTATTGAGGGACTATATACAGAATTATGTGACAATAAATAGTATTATAAGTGACAGCCAGCACGGTTTTACAAAGGACAGAAGTTGTCAAACTTACCTGATTTGTTTTTATGAAGAGGTAAGCAGAAGCCTAGACAGAGGGGCCGCTGTGGATTTAGTGTTTTTGGACTTTGCAAAGGCATTTGACACTGTCCCCCATAGACGTCTAATGGGTAAATTAAGGACTATAGGTTTAGAAAGTATAGTTTGTAATTGGATTGAGAATTGGCTCAAGGACCGTATCCAGAGAGTTGTGGTCAATGATTCCTACTCTGAATGGTCCCCGGTAATAAGTGGTGTACCCCAGGGTTCAGTGCTGGGACCACTATTATTCAACTTATTTATTAATGATATAGAGGATGGGATTAATAGCACGATTTCTATTTTTGCAGATGACACCAAGCTATGTAATATAGTTCAGACTATGGAAGATGTTTGTGAATTGCAGGCAGATTTAAACAAACTAAGTGTTTGGGCGTCCACTTGGCAAATTAAGTTTAATGTAGATAAATGTAAAGTTATGCACCTGGGTACGAACAACCTGCATGCATCATATGTCCTAGGGGGAGCTACACTGGGGGAGTCACTTGTTGAGAAGGATCTGGGTGTACTTGTAAATCATAAACTAAATAACAGCATGCAGTGTCAATCAGCTGCTTCAAAGGCCAGCAAAATATTGTCGTGTATCAAAAGAGGCATGGACTCGCGAGACAGGGATGTAATATTACCACTTTACAAAGCATTAGTGATGCCTCATCTAGAATATGCAGTCCAGTTCTGGGCTCCAGTTCATAGAAAGGATGCCCTGGAGTTTGAAAAAATACAAAGAAGAGCAACGAAGCTAATAAGGGGCATGGAGAATCTAAGTTATGAGGAAAGATTAAAAAAACTAAACCTATTTAGCCTTGAGAAAAGACGACTAAGGGGGGACATGATTAACTTATATAAATATATGAATGGCACATACAAAAAATATGGTGAAATCCTTTTCCATGTAAAACCCCCTCAAAAAACAAGGGGGCACTCCCTCCGTCTGGAAAAAGAAAGGTTCAACCTGCAGAGGCGACAAGCCTTCTTTACTGTGAGAACGGTGAATTTATGGAATAGCCTACCGCAGGAGCTGGTCACAGCAGGGACAGGAGATGGATTTAAAAAAGGCTTAGATAATTTCCTAGAACAAAAAAATATTAGCTCCTATGTGTAGAAATTTGTTACTTCCCCTTTCCCATCCCACTTCCCCTTTCCCATTCCTTGGTTGAACTTGATGGACATATGTCTTTTTTCAACCGTACAAACTATGTAACTATGTAACTATGTAACTACTATAATACTGCCCCATATAGACAAGAATATAACTACTATAATACTTCCCCTATGTGCAAAAATATAACTACTATAATACTGCCCCCTATATACAAGAATATAACTACTATAATACTGCCCCCTATGTACAAGAATATAACTACTATAATACTGCCCCCTATATACAAGAATATAACTACTATAATACTGCCCCCTATGTGCTAGAATATAACTACTATAATACTGCCCCTATATACAAGAATATAACTACTATAATACTGCCCCTATATACAAGAATATAACTACTATAATACTGCCCCTATATACAAGAATATAACTACTATAATACTGACTCCTATATACAAGAATATAACTACTATAATACTGCCCCCTATATACAAGAATATAACTACTATAATACTGCACCCTATGTACAAGAATATAACTACTATAATACTGCACCCTATGTACAAGAATATAACTACTCTAATACTGCCCCCTATACAATAATATAACTACTATAATACTGCCCCTATGTACAAGAATATAACTACTATAATACTGCTCCTATATACAAGAATATAACTACTATAATACTGCCTCCTATGTACAATAATATACCTACTATAATACTGCCCCCTATATATAAGAATATAACGACTATAATACTGCCCCTATGTACAAGAATATAACTACTATAATACTGCCCCTATATACAAGAATATAACTACTATAATACTTTTCCCTATATAAAAGAATATAACTACTATAATACTTCTCCCTATATACAAGAATATAACTACTATAATACTGCCCCTATATATAAGAATATAACTACTATACTACTGACCCTACATGCAAGAATATAACTACTATAATACTGCTCCTATATACAAGAATATATCTACTATAATACTTCTCCCTATATACAAGAATATAACTACTATAATACTGCTCTCTATATACAAGAATATAACTACTATAATACTGCCTCTATATACAAGAATATAACTACTATAATACTACCCCTATATACAAGAATATAACTACTATAATACTGCTCCTATATACAAGAATATAACTACTATAATACTGCCCCCTACATACAAGAATATAACTACTATAATACTGCTCACTATATACAAGAACATAACTACTATAATACTGTTCTTATATACAAGAATATAACTACTATAATACTGCCCCCTATGTACAAGAATATAACTACTATAATACTGCCCCTATATACAAGAATATAACTACTATAATACTGCCCCCTATATAAAAGAATATAACTACTATAATACTGCTCCTATATGCAAGACTATAACTACTATAATACTGCTCACTATATACAAGAATATAACTACTATAAGGGCATGCCCACACGTGGCGGATTTCCTCCGCAACTGTCCGCATCAATGCCGCACAGAATCTGCATTGCAGATTCTGCGGCGGATCTGCCCAAAATGTGCAGTAAATTGATGCGGACTAGCTGCTGCGGACTGCGGTAAAAGTGCTTCCCTTCTCTCTATAAGTGCAGGATAGAGAGAAGGGCCAGCACTTTCCCTAGTGAAAGTAAACTAATTTCATACTTACCGGCCGTTGTCTTGGTGACGCGTCCCTCTTTCGGCATCCAGCCCGACCTCCCTGGATGACGCGGCAGTCCATGTGACTGCTGCAGCCTGTGATTGGCTGCAGCCGTCACTTAGACTGAAACATCATCCTGGGAAGCCGGACTGGAGACAGAAGCAGGGAGTTCTCGGTAAGTATGAACTTCTATTTTTTTTACAGGTTGCTGTATATTGGGATCGGTAGTCACTGTCCAGGGTGCAGAAACAGTTACTGCCGATCGCTTAACTCTTTCAGCACCCTGGACAGTGACTATTTACTGACGTCTCCTAGCAACGCTCCCGTAAATACGGGAGCCCCATTGACTTCCTCAGTCTGGCTGTAGACCTAGAAATACATAGGTCCAGCCAGAAAGAAGAAATGTCATGGCAAAAAAGCAAGACGCATCCGCAGCACACATAACATGTGCATGACAGCTGCGGACTTCATTGCGGAATTTAGAATCTCCATTGAAGTCAATGGAGAAATTCCGCCATGAGTCCGCAACCGGTCCGCCACAACTCCGCAACATCCAGTGCATGCTGCGGACACCAAATTCCGCACCGCAGCCTATGCTCCGCAGCGGAATTTTGCGCTTCGTCTAAACGAACCCTACTAAATAGAAGTGGAAGTCAATGGAGAAACGGCTCCGCTGCGGATTAACGCTGCGGAGTGTCCGCAGCGGAATTCAAGAGCAATTCCGCCACGTGTGGCTTTGCCCTAATACTGCTCACTATGTACAAGAATATAACTACTATAATACTGCCCCTATATACAAGAATATAATTATTATAATACTGCCCCCTATATACAAGAATATAACTACTATAATACTGCTCCTATATACAAGAATATAACTACTATAATACTGCCTCCTATTTACAAGAATATATCTACTATAATACTGCCCCTATATACAAGAATATAACTACTATAATACTGCCCCCTATGTACAAGAATATAACTACTATAATACTGCCCCTATATACAAGAATATAACTACTATAATACTGCCCCCTATATACAAGAATATAACTGCTATAATACTGCTCATATATACAAGAATATAACTACTATAATATTGCCCCCTATATATAAGAATATAACTACTATAATACTGCCTCCTATATACAAGAATATTACTACTATAATACTGCCCTCTATATACAAGAATATAACTACTATAATACTGCTCATATATACAAGAATATAACTACTATAATACTGCCTCCTATATACAAGACTATAACTACTATAATACTGCCCCCTATATACAAGAATATAGCTACTATAATACTGCCCCCTATATACAAGAATATAACTACTATATTAATGCTTCCTATATACAAGAATATAACTACTATAATACTGCCCCCTATATACAAGAATATAACTACTATAATACTGCCCCTATATATAAGAATATAACTACTATAATACTGCCCCTATATACAAGAATATAACTACTATAATACTGCTCCCTATATACAAGAATATAACTACTATAATACTGCCCCCTATATACAAGAATATAACTACTATAATACTGCTCCTATATACAAGAATATAACTACTATAATACTGACCCCTATATACAAGAATATAACTACTATAATACTGCCCCTATATACAAGAGTATAACTACTATAATACTGCCCCCTATATAAAAGAATATAACTACTATAATAATGCCTCCTATATACAAGAATATAACTACTATAATACTGCCTCCTATTTAATAGAATATATCTACTATAATACTGCTCATATATACAAGAATATAACTACTATAATACTGCCCCCTATATACAAGAATATAACTACTATAATACTGCCCCCTATATACAAGAATATAACTACTATAATACGGCTTCCTATATACAAGAATATAACTACTATAATACTGCACCTATATACAAGAATACAACTACTATAATACTGCCCACTATATACAAGAATATAACTACTAAAATACTGCAACCCTATATACAAGAATATAACTACTATAATACTGTCCCTATATACAAGAATATAACTACTATTATACTTCTCCCTAGATACAATAATATAACTACTATAATACTGCTCCTATATACAAGAATATAACTACTATAATACTGTCCCCTATATACAAGAATTTAACTACTATAATACTGTACCCTATATACAAGAATATAACTACTATAAGGCTGGGTTCACACGTGGCGGAATTTCACTTAAATTCCGCTGCGGACACTCCGCAGCGTTAATCCGCAGCGGAGCCGTTTGTCCATTGACTTCCACTTTAATTTAGCAGTGTTCGTTTAGACGATGCGTAAAATTCCGCTGCGGAGCATAGGCTGCGGAGCGGAATTTGGTGTCCGCAGCATGCTCTGTCTGTTGCGGAGCAGTGGCGGACTCATGGCGGAATTTCTCCATTGACTTCAATGGAGATTCTAATTTCCGCAATGAAGTCCGCAGCTGTCATGCACATGTTATGTGTGCTGCGGATGCGTCTTGCTTTTTTAACTTGACATTTCTTCATTCTGGCTGGACCTATGTATTTCTAGGTCTACAGCCAGACTGAGGAAGTCAATGGGGCTCCCGTAATGACGGGAGCGTTGCTAGGAGACGTCTGTAAATAGTCACTGTCCAGGGTGCTGAAAGAGTTAAGCGATCGGCAGTAACTACTATAATACTTTTCCCTATATACAAGAATATAACTACTATAATACTTCTCCCTATATACAAGAATATAACTACTATAATACTGCCCCTATATACAAGAATATAACTACTATACTACTGACCCTACATACAAGAATATAACTACTATAATACTGCTCCTATATACAAGAATATATCTACTATAATACTTCTCCCTATATACAAGAATATGACTACTATAATACTGCCTCTATATACAAGAATATAACAACTATAATACTACCCCTATATACAAGAATATAACTACTATAATACTGCTCCTATATACAAGAATATGACTACCATACTACTGACCCTACATACAAGAATATAACTACTATAATACTGCTCACTATATACAAGAACATAACTACTATAATACTGTTCTTATATACAAGAATATAACTACTATAATACTGCCCCCTATGTACAAGACTATAACTACTATAATACTGCCCCTATATACAAGAATATAACTACTATAATACTACCCCCTATATACAGGAATATAACTACTATAATACTGCCCCCTATATACAAGAATATAACTACTATAATACTGCCCCTATATACAAGAATATAACTACTATAATACTGCCCCCTATATACAACAATATAACTACTATAATACTGCCCCCTATATAAAAGAATATAACTACTATAAGGCTGGGTTCACACGTGGCGGAATTTCACTTGAATTCCGCTGTGGACACTCCGCAGCGTTAATCCGCAGCGGAGCCGTTTCTGCATTGACTTCCACTTCTATTTAGAAGTGTTCGTTTAGACGATGCGTACAATTCCGCTGCGGAGCATAGGCTGCGGAGCGGAATTTGGTGTCCGCAGCATGCTCTGTCTGTTGCGGAGCAGTGGCGGACTGGTTGCGGACTCATGGCGGAATTTCTCCATTGACTTCAATGGAGATTCTTAGTTCCGCAATGAAGTCCGCAGCTGTCATGCACATGTTATGTGTGCTGCGGATGCGTCTTGCTTTTTTGCCATGACATTTCTTTATTCTGGCTGGACCTATGTATTTCTAGGTCTACAGCCAGACTGAGGAAGTCAATGGGGCTCCCGTAATTACGGGAGCGTTGCTAGGAGACATCAGTAAATAGTTACTGTCCAGGGTGCTGAAAACGTTAAGCGATCGGCAGTGACTGTTTCTGCCCCCTGGACAGTGACTACCGATCCCAATATACAGCTACCTGTAAAAAAATAGAAGTTCATACTTACCGAGAACTCCCTGCTTCTGTCTCCAGTCCGGCTTCCCAGGATGACGTTTCTGTCTAAGTGACGGCTGCAGCCAATCACAGGCTGCAGCGGTCACATGGACTGCCGCGTCATCCAGGGAGGTCGGGCTGGATGCCGAAAGAGGGACGCGTCACCAAGACAACGGCCGGTAAGTATGAAATTCGTTTATTTTCACTAGGGAAAGTGCTGTCCCTTCTCTCTATCCTGCACTGATAGAGAGAAGGGAAGCACTTTTACCGCAGTCCGCAGCAGCTAGTCCGCATCAATTTACTGCACATTTTGGGCAGATCCGCAGCCATAATCCGCAACCCGGATTAGGTGCGGCATTGATGCGGACAGTTGCGGAGGAAATGCTCCTATATACAAGACTATAACTACTATAATACTGCTCACTATATACAAGAATATAACTACTATAATACTGCTCACTATGTACAAGAATATAACTACTATAATACTGCCCCTATATACAAGAATATAATTATTATAATACTGCCCCCTATATACAAGAATATAACTACTATAATAGTGCCCCCTATATACAAGAATATAACTACTATAATACTGACTCCAATATACAAGAATATAACTACTATAATACTGTCCCTATATACAGGAATATAACTTCTATAATACTGCCACCTATATACAAGAATATAACTACTATAATACTGCCCCCTATATACAAGAATATAACTACTATAATACTGCCTCCTATTTACAAGAATATATCTACTATAATACTGCCCCCTATATACAAGAATATAACTACTATAATACTGCCCCCTATATACAAGAATATAACTACTATAATACTGCCCCCTATATACAAGAATATAACTACTATAATACTGCCCCTATATATAAGAATATAACTACTATAATACTGCCCCTATATACAAGAATATAACTACTATAATACTGCTCCCTATATACAAGAATATAACTACTATAATACTGCCCCCTATATACAAGAATATAACTACTATAATACTGCTCCTATATACAAGAATATAACTACTATAATACTGCCCCCTATGTACAAGAATATAACTACTATAATACTGTCCCTATATACAAGAATATAACTACTATAATACTGCCCCTATATACAAGAATATAACTACTATAATACTGCCTCCTATATACAAGAATATAACTACTATAATACTGCCCCTATATACAAGAATATAACTACTATAAGGGCATGACCACACATGGCGGAATTCCTCCGCAACTGTCCGCATCGATGCCGCACAGAATCTGCGTTGCAGATTCTGCAGCGGATCTGCACAAAATGTGCAGTACATTGATGCGGACTAGCTGCTGCAGACTGCGGGAAAAGTGCTTCCCTTCTCCCTATCAGTGCAGGATAGAGAGAAGGGACAGCACTTTCCCTAGTGAAAGTAAACGATTTTCATACTTACCGGCCGTTGTCTTGGTGACGCGTCCCTCTTTCGGCATCCAGCCCGACCTCCCTGGATGACGCGGCAGTCCATGTGACCGCTGCAGCCTGTGCTTGGCCTGTGATTGGCTGCAGCCGTCACTTACACTGAAACGTCATCCTGGGAGGCCGGACTGGAGACAGACGAAGGGAGTTCTCGGTAAGTATGAACTTATATGTTTTTTTACAGATACATGTATATTGGGATCGGTAGTCACTGTCCCGGGTGCAGAAACAGTTACTGCCGATCGCTTAACTCTTTCAGCACCCTGGACAGTGACTATTTACAGACGTCTCCTAGCAACGCTCCCGTCATTACGGGAGCCCCATTGACTTCCTCAGTCTGGCTGTAGACCTAGAAATACCTAGGTCCAGCCAGAATGAAGAAATGTCAAGTTAAAAAAGCAAGACGCATCCGCAGCACACATGACATGTGCATGACAGCTGCGGACTTCATTGCGGAACTTAGAATCTCCATTGAAGTCAATGGAGAAATTCCGCCATGAGTCCGCCACTGCTCCGCAACAGACAGAGCATGCTGCGGACACCAAATTCCGCTCCGCAGCCTATGCTCCGCAGCGGAATTGTACGCATCGTGTAAACGAACACTGCTAAATTAAAGTGAAAGTCAATGGAGAAACGGCTCCGCTGCGGATTAACGCTGCGGAGTGTCCGCAGCGGAATTTAAGTGGAATTCCGCCATGTGTGAACCCGCCCTAATACTGCCCCCTATATACAAGAATATTACTACTATAATACTGCCCCTATTTACAAGAATATATCTACTATAATACTGCCCCCTATATACAAGAATATTACTACTATAATACTGTCCCTATATACAGGAATATAACTACTATAATACTGCCACCTATATACAAGAATATAACTACTATAATACTGCCCCCTATATACAAGAATATAACTACTATAATACTGCCCCCTATATACAAGAATATAACTACTATAATACTGCCTCCTATTTACAAGAATATATCTACTATAATACTGCCCCCTATATACAAGAATATTACTACTATAATACTGCCCTCTATATAAAAGAATATAACTACTATAATACTGCTCATATATACAAGAATATAACTACTATAATACTGCCTCCTATATACAAGACTATAACTACTATAATACTGCCCCCTATATACAAGAATATAGCTACTATAATACTGCCCCCTATATACAAGAATATAACTACTATATTACTGCCCCCTATATACAAGAATATAACTACTATAATACTGCCCCTATATATAAGAATATAACTACTATAATACTGCCCCTATATACAAGAATATAACTACTATAATCCCGCTCCCTATATACAAGAATATAACTACTATAATACTGCCCCCTATATACAAGAATATATCTACTATAATACTGCTCCTATATACAAGAATATAACTACTATAATACTGCCCCCTATATACAAGAATATAACTATTATAATACTGCCCCTATATACAAGAGTATAACTACTATAATACTGCCCCCTATATACAAGAATATAACTACTATAATAATGCCTCCTATATACAAGAATATACTACTATAATACTGCCTCCTATTTAATAGAATATATCTACTATAATACTGCTCATATATACAAGCATATAACTACTATAATACTGCCCCCTATATACAAGAATATAACTACTATAATACTGCCCCCTATATACAAGAATATAACTACTATAATACTGCTTCCTATATACAAGAATATAACTACTATAATACTGCCCCCTATATACAAGAATATAACTTCTATAATACTGCCCCTATATACAAGAATATAACTACTATAACACTGCTCCTATATACAAGAATATAACTACTATAATACTGCCCCCTATATACAAGAATATAACTACTATAATACTGACCCCTATATACAAGGATATAACTACTATAATACTGCCCCCTATATACAAGAATATAACTACTATAATACTGCCCCCTATATACAAGAATATAACTACTATAATACTGCTCCTATATACAAGAATATAACTACTATAATACTGTCCATATATACAAGAATATAACTACTATAATACTGCCCCCTATGTACAAGAATATAACTACTATAATACTGTCCCTATATACAAGAATATAACTACTATAATACTGTCCCTATATACAAGAATATAACTTCTATAATACTGCCCCTATATACAAGAATATAACTACTATAACACTGCTCCTATATACAAGAATATAACTACTATAATACTGCCCCCTATATACAAGAATATAACTACTATAATACTGACCCCTATATACAAGGATATAACTACTATAATACTGCCCCCTATATACAAGAATATAACTACTATAATACTGCCCCCTATATACAAGAATATAACTACTATAATACTGCTCCAATATACAAGAATATAACTACTATAATACTGCCCCCTATATACAAGAATATAACTACTATAATACTGCCTCCTATATACAAGAGATTACTATAATACTGCCCCCTATATACAAGAATATAACTACTATAATACTGCTCCTATATACAAGAATATAACTACTATAATACTGTCCATATATACAAGAATATAACTACTATAATACTGCCCCCTATGTACAAGAATATAACTACTATAATACTGTCCCTATATACAAGAATATATCTACTATAATACTGCACACCGCACACACACATAGATGTCTGACTTTTTGAAAAGTCGGTCGCTCATGTTGGATTTCTACGTTGTTGGCTGTGCACGTCCAATCATTTGTTAGTTTAAACATGTCGTTTTTATAGGACGATCGCTCGCAAAGTCACTAAATGATTGCCACTTTGGGGGGAATTTATTAAGACTGGCGTTTCATATTGTCAGTTTTGATCTAAAGAGCGCTGGAGTAAGATGCCGCTGATTTATTAAGCGGTGACTGTCTCTTTATAAATTAATCTCGTTAGTAGTTGGAGGGAATTTGTGCTATAATTTCAGCCACTACATTTGTCGGGCCACCCCCTTCTGCTGAGTCCCACCTAATTTTTAGCCTTGTACCACGAGCAGAGCACATGCTTCAGAAGTTGCACTTTTTTTCCCTGCAAATTGCGACTTTTGAGGCATTCATGACTTTTCTACTCCAGAAGACTGTTTGTAGAAATAATTAATTCTCCCTATGTTCTTACCACCGGTCAGCGGCGTGGGGTCGGCTTTCTATCTAATGTGCTTTAGTGTAGTAAAAAAGATTTTATAGAACTCGACAGAAATGTCCTCCATGCCATAACCCCAGGTTGCCCCGCCACCCCCTGTGGCTCTTATGCCCATTACTTCCATATCAAAGTGAAAAGACCATGAGCCAACAGAAAAGAACCAAGACGACTACAAAGACCTCATGATGAATGAGCGCTCCTTATAATTCTGATCTAATAACCCGCTACATTGTATCACCAATGTAAAGCAGAACTAAGGCATCTTACCAGCTGTGGTGGCACTACAACTCCCAGCACATCCTACCATCTGGAGCTACCCGGCTATTTGTAATCCCTGGATTACTCCGGGATGTCACTACTATTGTATTTGCCCCCTCCAGTTCATGATTGTGTGATGCGCTCCCCCCCTCTTTGCTTTCACCTCCACTGGATGCCCCCTTTACCCTCTGTGCCCCCACGCCCATTACTCACATGTCAAATTGCAGAGAGGCTGAGTGGCAATGACAATGCAGAACGGATAATACAAAAGAAAAGACAACTCGAGACGGATCAGCGGTTGTTAGTAAATAGATCATTTATGGGGTTATGAATCCTCTATAATAATAACTTCATAAGTCTCGTTACAGTAATAATCCAGGGTGGAACCATAAGTCCCAGCATGTCTTGTCACTCATACATAAACTGTGCAAAGACTAAACAGATATTTTAACTCCTGAATGCCCCTTCTGTACCCATCTCATTACTCCTGGGCGCTCTTTCCACCCTACCCAGTCTATAACCCTATCCTAACATTCCTGGATGTCATTGTCCCCCGGTGCCCCTCATACACACAACTCCTCAATTGTCCCATGCCACCCTCTGTGCCCCTATACACATAATTCCTGGAAATGCCCCGACATCCTCTGTGACGCTTATACATATAACTCTTATATATACCTCTGCCACCCTCTGTGCCCCTATACACATAACTCCTGGATATGCCCCTGACATCCTCTGTGCCCCCTACAGACATAACTCTTGGATATGCCTCTGATACCCTCTGTGCCCCTCATACACACAACTCCTCAATTGTCCCATGCCACCCTCTGTGCCCCTATACACATAATTCCTGGAAATGCCCCGACATCCTCTGTTACGCCTATACATATAACTCCTATATATACCTCTGCCACCCTTTGTGCCCCTATACACATAACTCCTGGATATGCCCCTGACATCCTCTGTGCCCCTTATACACATAACTGCTGGAAATACACCAACATTCTCTGTGCCCCTATACACATAGCTTTTGGACATTCCCCTACCACCCTCTGTGCCCCTGAACACATAACTCCTGGATATGCCCCTGACACCCTCTTTGCCCCTTATACACATAACTCCTATATATACTCCTGTAACCCCCTATACACATAACTCCTGGAAATACACCAACATTCTCTGTGCCCCTATACACAAAGCTTTTGGATATTCCCCTGCCACCCTCTGTGCCCCTGAACACATAACTCCTATGTATACCCCTGTAACCCCCTATACACATAACCTCTGGATATGCCCCTGCCGCCCTCTGTGCCCCATGCCCATTACTTACATGCCAAATTGCAAAGAAGATGAGAGCAGCACACAGAACCAGGGACAACATGTAGCAGAAGGCAGCGAAAGTAAATGCCATTGTGCTCCGGGGTGAGAAGCGGAATTCCAGATCCGTGTAAGCAGCGAGGACCCCAGTAAAGTCTCCTCCAGCCTCCAGGTCCCTGCACAGGGCATCAGTCTCCTCCAGCCTAATACTCCAGCAGTGCAATCCTCATAGTGATGCCTTCCACATGGGCACAGAGCTGCCTACTCTCCAGCACCGTGGTGCCAGGCTCCAGCCTCTGCCATGCATCCCCCCAGCACACACAGGACACTTGTGGGGAGCTGAATGCCCATACAGGGGGCATGGAGTGTGCTGCCAGGGGAGGATGAGAGGAACTGGAAGGAGGAGCTGCCAAGCAACTTACTCCATGTGCTGCTGCTGAAGAGACTGGTGCGAGGATCAGCGGGTAATCTCAGGGGCACGAGACATTCCCAGCGAATCTCCTCCATGCCAAAATAAGAAAAGACAAGAAGCGACAGAGTGTGAATTCCTGCATATAAAATCCTGAGTATATAAAAGACTATAATACATGGATGATACGGTATATCTCCCCATATATATCCCCATAGATCCATAATAATACTACAATATGCTATAATGTAACATAATATCATGTGGTATTGTGGAGATGGCATTGCTGGTACAGCTGCATAGGGGCCAGAAGGAAATAGGGGCACCCCAGTGCTGGGCTACATGTTAATAGTGCCGGACAGCGCAGTATACAGGAGGGGCGCGGATATATACTGTGGTACCAATCTATGACCGGGTTCACACAGGGCAGTTTTTGAGGAAAGACTCCAGAAAGAAAAGAATTCCAGGAGAGATGGTCCCACCGCCGCCGCAAATCTTATATACAAGGGGAGGGGGGCAAGCAGACCCCATCCATTCATCCCGTCTAGATGCAGCTAAAAAAAATTGGGAGGGGGCAGGGAAGGAGTGAAGGAAACTGTCAGCAATATCCAGGGTTGTTTTAGGCGAGTTGTACATTAGTGACAGGAGAAAAACGGCTGAAGAAATGACAAGCGCTTCTTTTTACAGGGCATTTTTTTACACGCCTTTTTTTTTTTTTTTTTAAATGCCCCGTCTGAACGAAACACCATTTTTCCCATTGAAATCAATGGGCAGATGTTTGGAGGCGTTCAGCTTCTGTATATTCAGCAGTTTTTCGGTCGTTTTTGGCCCGAAAAATGGCTTGAAATAAGTCCTGTGAACATACCCTTTGGGCTATGTTCACACGCTTAACAAAAAAACGTCTGAAAATATGGAGCTGTTTTCAAGGGAAACTTTTTTTAAGCAACGTGCGTTTTTTGCACCATTTTTTACGGACGTATGAAAATGACGGCTCCAAAAACATCTGAAGAAGTGACATACACTTAAAAAATGCCCCGTGGGAACGGAACGCCGTTTTTCCTATTGAAAACAATGGGCAGATGTTTGTAGGCGTTCAGCCCCCCGCACTGCGTTTTAATTCTGTTTATTCTCTGCTTTGACCCCTGGCTTGACTTAGGTCTACGATTCTCTCTTCTTTCTCTGAGTGCCAGGTCCGTTATAGTGTCATTGTTTTTTTGTGGTAGTGGGAATAGGTGACAGTGGGTTTCGTGGAATAATAAAGCTAAAAATGGGGGGATTTAGTAAAGGCTTGTGCAAATGAATTATATGGTGGTGCACACATCAACCAATTATATCGTAACCGTCTTCTTCTCATTCTTTACATTTGGGCCTGCTACATGCACATATATAATAACTAAGAATATTATATACGAATCTTTGCAACAGTATTCAAATGGTACATCCCGATCCTACTCAATATAAGAAATAGTGTGCAGATCGCCATCTGCTGGTTGTATGTCATATTACATCTTTCAGTTTAATACCGCTCTTGATAAATCTATATTATTATCCTTTATTTATAAAGCAACAACATATTACGCAGCGCTGTACATTACATAGTAGTGGAGGGTAGAGATACAGATTCGGATAGAATACCTACATAGAATATAATGCACACAGAAAGAAACATGAGGAAAGGGGAGCCCTGCCTAAAATAAGCTCAAAATCTAAGGTCAGACACAATGGAATTTATCCTCCACAGGTTTTGCCGCAAATTCACCTAAAAAATGTAGTATATTTTGCCATATATTTTAATCTTTGCCTTATAATCTGCGCTGAATTTTTTCCCACCACGTTTGAAAGGGGTTTTGTAAAACCTTATTTGCTAGCATTGGACGTCCACCTTGTCTGAACATAACCTAAAAGGTGGAAAACACATAGGTGAAAGAAAAAAGTGCTGACAGGAGGTGGCATCTGAGGGACAATCATGGTGGAGGGGGTAGATGAGATCTGAGAGTCTGATTCAACTTTTTGAAGGTAGGCACAAGTCTGATAGGACGAGACAGAGATTTCTAGAGAGTTGGGGCAGCACGGGAGAAATCCTGTAGATGTAAATGGAAGAAGGTGATGAGAGAAGGGGAAAGGTGTAAATCAGTGATGGTGGTTTGGAGAATATCTATGGATATGTAGCTAATGGAACAGTTGTGAAGGGATTCGAAGGTAAAATATAAACTATAGTTTGAAGGGAGACCAGTGGAGAGACTGGCATAGACTGGCATAGAGGGTAAGCTGGTAGGGACGACAGGACATTGAGATGTTTTGAATGTGGGGGTGCAGGAAAGTGCTGAACCTGGAAAAGAAGAATATTGCCGGCCATGTGTTCGGACACCTGAGGGTGTTTTGTGGTCTTTCGGGACTGTAGTCACCAAATAGGAACCATATGCACGTTATCTTGACAAAGTATGGCACTATTTGGTCACTGTTCAGCACTATTTAACTCAGTGGAGGAGAACTGAAGAGAGTCTGCAGCACACCCTCCATTATAGTTTATGAGAAATACGGAAACAGCCATGCTAGACATTCAGAGAGCCCCACCGAAATGACATGCCATAACTGAGAAATCAACTATTAATTTATGGATATTTTTTTACTTACATTTTTGCAATAAAGCAGTTGCCCCCCCATTAAATATCATATTCATTGTATAGATCATAAAAAATTGACAATGTTTGCCATTTACATGCTGTTAAAAAAAATATCGAGTGAAGGATTTCGACATTTACTTAGGTAGAATGGCGCCACCTGATGATCAATGTGTATAGCAAGGTGCACGTCCATCTAATGAGCTGAGTGCTGGTAGACACATATGCTCGGAACTCTCTTCTGGACCAAACCCCTCCAATCCACCAAATAAAAAGTCTTTCCTCTCACTCTCTTGGTGTCCAAGATCTCCTTAACCTCGAAGGTGTCTGAAGGGCCGCTGGCGGCAACCGCAGGGCTTGGAGTCTTGGTAAAGCGGTTCAGAACCAATGGGCTTCAGGAGAGAAACATGGAAGGAGTTGGGGATCCTGAGGGTAGGAGGCAGCCGAAGCTTGTAGGTGACAGGGTTGATCTGCTGCAGGATCTCAAAGGGACCGAGGAACCTGGGAGCAAATTTGTACGACGGCACCCTCAGTCGAATATTCCTGGAGAACAGCCAGACCAGGAAGAAACTGAGGGGGTTCTCTTCTCCTTGTGTCCGCCTTCCACTTCATGCGGTTGACCAGCAGCAGGATGGAGGATCGAGTCTGCTGCCAGATCTGCAGAAAGTCCCCAAAGGCTGTGTCAGCAGCTGGCACCTCAGACAGAACAGGGACCGGGAGAGGAATTCGTGGGTGCTGGCCATAGACAATACGGAACGGTGTCTTCTGTGTGGACTCGCTGGTATGATTGTTGTAAGAGAACTCAGCCCATGGAAGCAACTGCACCCAGTCATCATGCTGCTTGGAGATGAAGTGGCGTAAGTAGTTCTCCAAGATCTGATTGATCCTCTTGACCTGACCATTGGACTGAGGATGGTAGGCCGTGGAAAAGTCCAACTTTATACCTAGGAGTCCGCAGAGGGCTCTCCAGAACTTCGAGGTGAACTGAACCCCCCGATCAGACACAATATGCTGCGGCAAGCAGGGCAGGCGGAAGATGTGTTGGATGAACAGCTTGGCCAGCAGAGGAGCAGAAGTAAGACCGGTCAGTGGAACGAAGTGGGCCATCTTTGAAAATCGATCCACCACCACCCAGACAGCACTGAATCCAGCAAAGAGAGGCAGGTCAGTGATAAAGTCCATCACTATATGCTGCCAGGGGGCATTGGGCACAGGCAATGGCTGGAGCAGGCCAGCAGGTCTGGAGTGAGCGACCTTGTTAGCTGCACACACTGAACAGGAAGAAACAAAGTCCATAATGTCTTTGGGCAGCGTGGGCCACCAGAAATGACGAGCAATCAGATCCCGAGTCTTACGGGTCTCCGCGTGACCTGCCAGTCTAGAGGATTGTCCATTCTCCCTCGGTCAGCCAGGCGCACAAAAGTCCTCACTGGAGGAATGTCCCCAACTTGCAGGGGATTGACAGAGACAATGCAAGACGAATCAATGATGTTCTGTAGAATCTCCATGGTGTCTTCTGTCTGGACAAGGCATCGGCCCTCACATTCTTGTCAGCCGGGCGAAAATGGAGCTCAAACTGGAACCTGGTAAAGAACAGCGACCACCTGGCCTGACAAGGGTTCAGCCGTTGGGCTGTCTGAAGATAGGTGAGGTTCTTATGGTCCGTAAAAATCAGGATGGGATGAGCTGCGCCCTCTAGTAGATGTCTCCACTCCTCCAGAGCCAATTTGATGGCCAGTAACTCCCGATACCCAATCGACCAGTTGCGTTCTGTGGAAGAGAAGAGCTTAGAAAAATATCCACATACCCTTGACTTGCCCTTGGAGCCTCTCTGGAACAGGAGTGCACCAGCACCGACAGAGGATGCGTCCACCCCCAACGAGAACTGTAGAGAGACATCTGGATGATGGAGGATAGAGGCTGACGTGAAGGCACTCTTCACGCTATTGAATGCGGACTCTGCCTCGGGAGTCCACACCTTGGCGCTCATGCCCTTCTTCGTAAGGTTAGAGATAGGAGAATTCAGTGAGGAGAAGTTTGGAATAAACTGTCTGTAAAAATTGTCGAATCCCAGAAGGCGCTGTATGGCCCTCAAGCCTTGAGGGCATGACCATGCCAGGACGGACTTTACCTTTTCAGGATCCATCTCGAGATCTCAATTCGAGACTATATAGCCCAAGAAGGGTAGAGCATCTTTTTCAAACACGCACTTTTCCAATTTAGCCTACAGACGATTCTCCCTTAAAGGGAAGTTGTCACGAAAAAAACAATTTTTTATATGTTATTGCTTTTAGTATGTCATTAAAATAAATTTTATTTATTTGTGTTTTTGTGTTGTACTTTTTTTCTTTTTTCTTTCTTTTACTTTTCTATGGGGGCTGCCATTTTTTTTTCATCTCTGTATGTGTCGATTAACGACACATACAGAGATGGAATACGGCACATACAACCCCATAGAGAATGCGAATGGGAGCCGTTCCATTCACTATAGCGTACGCCGTCTGTGTGCGATGCTCCCACACAGTCCAAAAGGAAGGTCTTTGGCAGAGCGACATCCGGCGCCATTTTTATCTGGACCGGAAGCCGCGGCCGGACAGTAAGATGACTACTTCCGGTCGCGGCTTCCGTCCATATGTTCAGAAGCAAGGACTAGGAGCGGAGGCAGCGGCAGCGACAGCGGCAGGAGCAGGTAAGTTATGTTTGTGTATGTGATGTGTGTGTATGTTCGTGTTATATTGTGTGATTACCACTGTATCTAGTCCTCCTACACTGTGCATTCGCTCAAAAAATGGCAGCACACAGTGTAGGAGGTTTGAACATTCAACCCCCTCCTTTCTCCTGGCACTAGCCAGGAGAAAGGAGGGGGGGATTGTTTGAGGACACTAGTGTCACTAGACACTAGTGTCTTCTCCAATTTTGCAGCATAAAGCAATGAGGTTGCTTTACCACATGCCAATGCTGCAATTTTGGGAATTTCTCCCTCTAGTGACCAGCACATGGAAATGTTATAAATTTGAATCTAATTTATAATATTTCCTGACTTGTGAAAAAATTAAAAAAATTAGAACAATGTGTAATCATTTATATACTAATAGTTTAACTAAAAAAAAATATATGTATTTTTCTAGCGACACATTCCCTTTAACCGCAGCAAAACTTGACGGACATGTCTCTGATGCGTCATAGGATCTGGAGAAAAATAAAGATATCATCAAGGTAGACTACTACACAAACATAGAGGAGGTCACAGAAAATTTAATTAACAAACTCCTGGAAGACCGCGGGGGCATTACACAGGCCGAAGGGCATTACTAGATATTCATAGTGTCCATCACGGGTGTTAAATGCAATCTTCCATTCATCACCCTGGCGAATCCGGACTAGGTTGTAAGCCCCACGCAGGTCTAGTTTGGAAAAAATCTTGACACCACGTATATGATCAAACAGTTCTGAGATCAGCGGCAACAGATATTTATTTTTCACAGTGATCTGGTTGGGACCTCGGTAGTCAATACAAGGACGAAGAGAACCATCCTTCTTTTTGACGAAGAAGAACCCGGCTCCTGCCGGGGAGGAAGACTTCCGTATGAAGCCCCTCTCCAAGTTCTCTTTCACATAGGCTGACATGGACAGAGTCTCTGGCAAGGAGAGAGGATATACCCTACCACGGGGAAGGGATGCACCAGGGATCAGCTCGATAGGGCAGTCATACGCCCCGTGTGGAGGCAATGTCTCCGCCTCCCTCTTGCTGAAGACGTCTGAAAATGCAGCATAATGACTTGGCAATCCTGCCAATGACCGAGGAAGAGGAGGCTGAGCCGACCGAATCTGCACCAGGCATCGGCTTTGACACTCAGGGCCCCACTGGAGAACCTCTCCAGAATTCCAGTCCAGGACTGGGGCATGTAGTCGGAGCCAAGGCAGGCCCAGCAACACAGGGCTAATGGCTTTGGACAGGAAATAGAACGACAGGAGTTCGGAGTGAAGGGCTCCCACTTGGAGCCTCAGCGGCTTGGTCACAGCTATAACAGGGTCTGGCAGAGGAAGTCCATTCACTGATGCAACTGTCAACGGCCTCTCCAGGGGGGTTGTGGGTAATTGAAGAAGATCCACCAGGTCTCTACAGATGAATGTAAAGGATCTGCCAGGCACTACATCTGGGTATACTCCCAGGATTAATCAGTCGACACCTGAGGCCAGACCTCTGAGACTGACACCTGCTCCCACCAATCAGGGTGGCAGGCTCAGGAGTGGGAGAGCCTATCGCGGCCTGGTCAGTCAGAGTTAGCTCCGCCCCCTGTCCATTTATACCTGCCGTTTTCTCTTCCTCCTTGCTTGTTATTCTTTTTGGATTCCTGGCCCCACTGCTGCCTTGCTCCAGCCTGCTTCTGCCGTGCTTCTGCCTTGCTTCAGTTCCGTTTATCCTGCGTTGCTCTGCCCCTGGCTTGCTTCTGTTCCGTGCTCCCGTTTGTATACTCCACTACTTCCTGATCCTGACTGGCTCATTCACCGCTCCGTTTCCTCGCGGCGTTCCGTGGGCTACTGTATTCCCTTGCGTGTTCCCTGTTTGTCTCCCTTGCACTTAGACAGCGTAGGGACCGCCGCCAAGTTGTACCCCGTCGCCTAGGGCGGGTCGTTGCAAGTAGGCAGGGACAGGGCGGTGGGTAGATTAGGGCTCACTTGTTCCCTTCACCTCAGTCCTGCCATTACATAATAACAAGCCCTTACCTAGTCTACCATTTCTTCTACGCTGACGCCATCATGGACCCCCTTGAGACCCTGACCCAGCAGATGCAGGGCCTCTCCCTACAGGTCCAGGCCCTGGCTCAGAGGGTCAATCAGTCTGACGCTGCCTTTGTAGTACCCCTCACCTCACCTCACCTTTAGAACCCAACCTCAAGTTACCTGACCGGTTCTCAGGGGACCGTAAGACTTTTCTCTCCTTCCGGGAGAGTTGCAGACTTTATTTCCGCCTAAGACCTCACTCCTCAGGTTCCGAGAACCAGCGGGTGGGTATCATTATATCCCGACTCCAGGAAGGGCCCCAAGAGTGGGCCTTCTCCTTGGCTCCTGACGCCCCTGAACTTTCCTCCGTTGATCGGTTTTTCTCTGCCCTCGGTCTCATTTACGACGAGACTGACAGGACTGCCTTAGCCGAGAGTCAGCTGGTGACCTTACGTCAGGGTGGGAGACCTGTTGAGGAATACTGTTCTGATTTTAGAAAGTGGTGCGTAGCTTCTCGGTGGAACGACCCGGCCCTAAAGTGCCACTTTAGGTTAGGATTATCTGACGCCCTGAAGGATCTGCTGGTTAGCTACCCCTCTTCTGACTCCCTAGACCAGGTTATGGCCCTAGCAGTACGACTTGACCGACGTCTCAGGGAACGTCAGCTTGAACGTTTCAATGTTTTCCCCTCTGACTGCCCTGCGATTCCCCCCGAGGTCCCGTCTCCTCGCTCTTCCACGGAGGACTCGGAGGTACCCATGCAACTCGGGGCCTCCATGTCCCCTCGACAACGTAGAGAGTTTCGCAGGAAGAATGGTCTCTGCTTCTATTGTGGGGATGACAAGCATCTACTGAACACCTGTCCCAGGCGCAAGAATAAGCAGCCAGAAAACTTCCGCGCCTAAGTGATCATCGGGGAGGTCACTTGGGCGCACAGGTATTTCCCGTTAATACTAAACGCAATAAGATTTTGCTTCCCTTTCAGGTCTCGTTTGCTGGCCGGTCTGCCACTGGCAGTGCCTTCGTGGATTCGGGCTCATCTGCTAATATCATGTCTGTGGAATTTGCTATGTCTCTAAAAATGCCATTTATTGATTTACCTTATCCTATCCCTGTAGTAGGTATCGACTCCACTCCTCTTGCTAATGGTTATTTTACTCAGCATACTCCTGTTTTTGAACTCCGTGTTGGCTCCATGCATTTGGAGCAGTGCTCTGTACTGTTGATGCAGGGATTATCGTCTGATCTGGTATTAGGTCTTCCCTGGTTGCAGCTGCATAATCCCACGTTTGATTGGAATACTGGGGATCTCACCAAATGGGGTAGTGATTGCCTGATGTCATGTCTTTCGGTTAACTCTATTTCTCCCCGGGAGGAGGTAAACTCGCTTCCTGAATTTGTTCAGGACTTCGCTGATGTGTTTTCTAAGGAGGCCTCCGAGGTGTTGCCCCCTCATAGAGATTACGATTGCGCCATCGATTTGGTGCCTGGTGCCAAGCTTCCTAAGGGGAGGATATTTAATCTTTCATGTCCTGAACGTAAAGCTATGAGGGAGTATATCCAAGAATGCCTGGCCAAGGGTTTCATTCGCCCCTCGACTTCTCCTGTAGGTGCTGGCTTCTTTTTCGTGGGGAAGAAAGATGGTGGTCTTAGGCCGTGCATTGACTATCGGAACTTGAATAAGGTCACAGTAAGGAACCAGTATCCCCTTCCTTTGATTCCGGATCTTTTTAATCAGGTTCAGGGGGCCCAATGGTTCTCTAAGTTCGATCTATGGGGGGCATATAACCTTATCCGCATCAAAGAGGGGGATGAGTGGAAAACTGCGTTCAACACGCCCGAAGGTGATTTCGAATACCTAGTCATGCCCTTTGGGTTGTGTAATGCCCCTGCCGTCTTCCAGAATTTTATTAATGAAATTCTGAGAGATTACCTGGGTAATTTTCTTGTAGTGTACCTTGATGACATACTGGTGTTTTCCAAGGACTGGTCCTCCCACGTGGAGCATGTCAGGAAGGTCCTCCAGGTCCTTCGGGAAAATAATCTGTTTGCGAAGACCGAAAAATGTGTGTTTGGGGTACAGGAGATACCATTTTTAGGTCAAATCCTCACTCCTCATGAATTCCGCATGGACCCTGCCAAGGTTCAGGCTGTGGCGGAATGGGTCCAACCTGCCTCCCTGAAGGCGCTACAGTGTTTTTTGGGGTTCGCTAACTATTACAGGAGATTTATTGCCAACTTCTCGGTCGTCGCTAAGCCTCTTACGGACCTCACTCGCAAGGGTGCTGATGTCCTCCATTGGCCCCCTGAGGCCGTCCAGGCTTTTGAGACCCTCAAGAAGTGCTTTATCTCGGCCCCCGTGCTGGTTCAGCCCAACCAAAGGGAGCCATTTATTGTGGCGGTTGACGCGTCCGAGGTGGGAGTGGGGGCCGTCTTGTCCCAGGGTACCAGCTCCCTCACCCATCTCCGCCCCTGTGCTTACTTCTCTAGGAAGTTTTCGCCCACGGAGTGTAACTATGATATTGGCAACTGCGAACTTTTAGCCATTAAATGGGCTTTTGAAGAGTGGCGTCACTTCTTGGAGGGGGCCAGACACCAGGTAACGGTCCTTACTGACCACAAAAATCTGGTTTTCCTAGAATCTGCCCGGAGGCTTAATCCTAGACAAGCTCGTTGGGCACTGTTCTTTACCAGATTTAATTTCTTGGTTACCTATAGGGCTGGGTCCAAAAATATTAAGGCTGATGCACTGTCACGTAGTTTCATGGCTAATCCTCCTTCTGAGAAGGATCCTGCTTGTATTTTACCCCCTGGTATAATTGTTTCTGCCACTGATTCTGACTTAGCCTCTGACATCGCGGCTGATCAAGGTTCAGCTCCCGGGAACCTCCCTGGGGACAAACTGTTTGTCCCCCTGCAATACCGGCTAAGGGTACTCAGGGAAAACCATGACTCCGCTCTATTTGGTCATCCTGGCATCTTGGGTACCAAACTCCTCATTACCAGAAACTATTGGTGGCCTGGGTTGCCTAAAGACGTTAGGGCTTACGTCGCCGCTTGTGAGGTCTGTGCTAGGTCCAAGACCCCTAGGTCCCGACCTGCGGGCTTACTACGTTCCTTGCCCATTCCCCAGAGACCTTGGACCCATATCTCCATGGATTTTATCACCGATTTGCCTCCATCTCAGGGCAAGTCGGTGGTGTGGGTGGTAGTAGACCGCTTCAGCAAGATGTGCCACTTTGTGCCCCTTAAGAAACTACCTAACGCCAAGACGTTAGCTTCTTTGTTTGTGAAACACATTCTGCGTCTCCACGGGGCCCCGGTCAATATAGTTTCGGACAGAGGGGTACAATTTGTTTCCTTATTTTGGAGAGCTTTTTGTAAAAAGTTGGAGATTGATCTATCCTTCTCCTCCGCCTTCCATCCCGAAACTAATGGCCAAACGGAAAGGACTAACCAATCACTGGAACAATATTTAAGGTGTTTCATTTATGACTGTCAATTTGATTGGGTCTCATTCCTTCCCCTCGCCGAATTTTCCCTGAATAACCGGGTCAGTAACTCGTCAGGGGTCTCCCCGTTTTTCTGTAATTTCGGGTTTAATCCTAGGTTCTCCTCCGTTTCCCCTGGTTGTTCCAATAATCCCGAGGTAGAGGACGTTCATCGGGAACTGTGCACAGTCTGGGCCCAGGTTCAGAAGAACCTAGAGGCGTCCCAGAGCGTACAAAAGATTCAGGCTGATTGTAGACGTTCTGCTAACCCCCGGTTTGTAGTCGGGGATCTGGTGTGGTTGTCGTCGAGGAACTTGCGCCTTAAGGTCCCGTCCAGGAAGTTTGCTCCCCGATTTATTGGACCTTATAAGGTCATTGAAGTCCTCAACCCTGTATCCTTCCGTCTGGAGCTGCCCCCATCCTTTCGCATACACGACGTCTTCCATGCCTCCCTCCTGAAACGCTGCTCCCCGTCCTGGTCCCCCTCGAGGAAACCTCCTGTTCCCTCAGGGTGGAATTCGAGGTGGCCAAGATTGTGGACAGTAGGATGATTCAGGGCTCCCTCCAGTACCTGGTCCATTGGAGAGGATACGGGCCGGAGGAGAGGACTTGGGTACCTGCTCGAGATGTTCACGCTGGGGTATTGATAAGGAGGTTCCACCTTCTCTTCCCCACTAAACCGGGTCCTCTTAGTAAGGGTCCGGTGGCCCCTCATAAAAGGGGGAGTACTGTAAAGGATCTGCCAGGCACTACATCTGGGTATACTCCCAGGATTAATCAGTCGACACCTGAGGCCAGACCTCTGAGACTGACACCTGCTCCCACCAATCAGGGTGGCAGGCTCAGGAGTGGGAGAGCTATCGCGGCCTGGTCAGTCAGAGTTAGCTCCGCCCCCTGTCCATTTATACCTGCCGTTTTCTCTTCCTCCTTGCTTGTTATTCTTTTTGGATTCCTGGCCCCACTGCTGCCTTGCTCCAGCCTGCTTCTGCCGTGCTTCTGCCTTGCTTCAGTTCCGTTTATCCTGCGTTGCTCTGCCCCTGGCTTGCTTCTGTTCCGTGCTCCCGTTTGTATACTCCACTACTTCCTGATCCTGACTGGCTCATTCACCGCTCCGTTTCCTCACGGCGTTCCGTGGGCTACTGTATTCCCTTGCGTGTTCCCTGTTTGTCTCCCTTGCACTTAGACAGCGTAGGGACCGCCGCCAAGTTGTACCCCGTCGCCTAGGGCGGGTCGTTGCAAGTAGGCAGGGACAGGGCGGTGGGTAGATTAGGGCTCACTTGTTCCCTTCACCTCAGTCCTGCCATTACAATGAAATTAGCGGATCCAGAGTCCAGATACGGAGAGAACTGATGCGTTCTCTCGCCGGACACTATGGTCACTGGTATGAACAATTTAGACAGAAGTCCTTTCTTACCCAAGGTTGCCTCTAGTAGCAACCCTAGGCTTTGGGATCTTTGGGGATACAGGCGCAACAGATGGCAACCGAGGCCGCAATATAGACAGAGTCCCGAAGTGCGTCTGCGTTGTCTCTCCTGGGTGGATAGCTTACACTGGTCCATCATCACAGAATCCTTAGGAGGATCGACATATGAGGACAGCAGGGGTTGCTGCAAATAGGGACCAGGCTAGGAAGGCCTCCCTCCCGACGAACCTCTTGGAGGCACTGGCGTAGCTATAGGGGTCGCAGCAGTTGCAATTGCGACCGGCCCCCGAAGCCAGGGGGGCCCACGGCCCCCCGCACCACATTAATAAAAAGTTACTATAGTAACTCGGGCCGCGGGCCCCTGTTACTATAGTAACATACTTTACTTACCTTCCTGGTTCCGGATCGCAGCGGAGGTCCTGACGTCAAGCGCTGTGCGCAGCGCATGACGTCACAGCGCTATGCGCCGCACACAGCATCGAGACGACAGAACTCCCGCCGCGGCCGAAGAGGAAGGTAAGGTTAGCCCTGACTGGCGGGGTCCGACTCCCGGGACCCGCCAATCAGCTGTTTTGAAGGGGCCGCAGCACTCGTACGAGAGCTGCTCCCCTTCATTCCTGTCACTTCATTCCGGTCACACTGTGAATCCGTGTCGGCGATTCACAGTGTGGGCGAGTAGTGAAATGAAGGGGAAGCAGCTCTCGTACGAGTGCTGCGGCCCCTTTAAAACAGCTGATTTGCGGGTCCCGAGAGACACATCAGCTATTGATGGCCTATCCTGAGGATAGGCCATCAATGTTTAGGGACTGTACAACCCCTAAGCCTACGATGTAGCAGGCTTAGGGGGCCCATGAGACAGGATCACAGATTGTGTGATCCTGTCTGGTGGGCCCTGTATCTAAGCCAATTACATGGTAGGCTTAGATACATGGCCCATGCGTGATCCTGTCTGCTGGGCCCTGTATCTAAGCCAATCACATGGTAGGCTTAGATACATGGCCCATGTGTGATTCTGTCTGATGGGCCCTGTATCTAAGCCTACCACACTCTATGCTTAGATACAGGGCCCCAGCACACAGTAATCTTATACTGTATAAGATTACTGTCTGCTGGACCCTGTATCTAAGCCTACGTTGTAGTAGGCTTAGATACAGGGTCCCACAGACAGTATCACACATGGGCCCTGTATCTAAGCCTAACACACGTGTTACTAATCATTTTTTGTGTGTTTTCTTACAGGTTCGGTCGTTGGACTACGTCGGATTCCAGGACCACTTCGATGACGGCTTTTTTTTTATTATCAATAAAATGGTTAATGAGGGTTGTGTGGGTTTTTTTTTTATTTCAATAAAATATTTTTTCTATGTCTTTGTGTTTTTTTTTAAACTATATTACTACCGCCTTAGTAATGGCCGCCGGCTGATTGACAGCATCCATTGCTAAGGCGGGGCTTAGTGTTAGCCGGTGCAGAGGCTAACACTAACCCCCTTTATTACCCCGGTACCCACCGCCACCAGGGGTGCTGGGAAGAGCCGGGTACCATCCAGTACCTGACCATCTGTAGTGATGGTCGGCCACTGGGGTGACCGCAGGCTGGTATTATCAGGAGGGGAAAGGCCAAAAACAGTGGCCCTTCCCACCCTGGTGATGCTAGGCTGCTGCTGCTTTATTGTATCTGGCTGGTTATGAAAAATGTCCCCCCCACGTCATTTAAAAAAAAAAAAAAAATTATTGGAAAGAACGATGTGGGGTCCCCCCCCAATTTTCATAACCAGCCAGATACAACACAGCAGCAGCAGGCAGCATTATAAGGGTGGGAAGGGCCACTGTTTTTGGCCTTCCCCAGCCTAATACTACCAGCCTGCGGCCACCCCGGTGCCTGCCCGTCACTACAGATGGTCGGGTACTGGTTCGTACCCGGCTCTTCCCAGCACCCCTGGTGGCGGTGGGTACCGGGGTAATAATGGGGGTTAGTGTAGCCTCTGCACCGGCTAACATTAAGCCTCGCCTTAGTAATTGACAACCTCCATCAGCCAGCGGCCATTACTAAGGTGGTTATAATAAAGTTTAAAAAAATACAAGCACATAGAAAAAATATTTTATTGAAATAAAAAAACACAACCCTCATTGCTAAAACGCCCGAATTACGTCCGTAAATAGGGTGTGTGAACCCAGCCTTAGTGACGCCCCTGGCTGCTAGTGCTGCATTGTTTGGTCACTTAGGAGACCCAGCGATGCAGCTGAAAGCTGCGGACCGTCGGGCATGAGAAGTTTGCGGGGGGGGGGAGGGCCAGGCCCTGTAAGAATTTTTGCATCGGGGCCCATGAGCCTTTAGCTACTCCCCTGCTTGGAGGCGTTCTTGGATCCGCATATCAATCCGGGCGGACAGAAGGATGAGGTCATCCAGGGTAGATGGCAGGTCTCGAGCAGCAAGTTCGTCCTTAATTTTAGGAGACAGTCCATGCCAGAATGCAGCCACCAGGGCCTCATTGTTCCATAATAGTTCTCCCGCCAGGGTGCGGAAGTGGATGGCGTACTCACTCATGGAGGTGTCTCCTTGGCGTAGTTTAATCAAGGAAGCCGCTGCAGATGAGACCCATCCAGGCTCCTCAAACACCATGCGAAAAGTCCGAAGGAAGGCTTGGAAGTCGCGGGTCCCTGGTCCTTGTTTCTCCCAGATAGGGTTCGCCCATGCAAGAGCCTTGCCAGTGAGGAGAGAGATGATGAAAGCGACCCTTGCACCGTCAGATTAAAATGTCCTAGCATACAGGCTGAAATGGATCTGGCACTGGTTAAAAAATCCACGACAGGTACCTGTGTCTCCATCATAGCGGTCCGGAAGTGGCAAAGAAAAACGTGGGTCGACACTGCCAGGAGGTGTAGTAGGAGAAACGGCAGCTCGTGCCTCCTGCTGACATACGAGAATGTTCAAAGCCTGGAGGAGTTGGTCCTGTCGAGACCCGAGGTCCAGCATATCCGACCGCATCTCCTGTGACGTCATCATGGTCTTGGATCGACCAGCAGGGACCATGGCCTGAGCTTACTGTCACGAAGGGTCTGTGGACCCACTGAGCCGTACCCCTTTGGCGGTAAGGCAGCTGGCCAACAGGGCGCAGGTGAATGTCTATAGTTCGTTTAGGTACCTGTGGCAGCTCAGACAGCAGCAGGGCAGGCTCGGCTAGGACTAGGCAGCAGGTAGACGTCAGGCGAGGTGAAGCAGGTCAGACGTGGAATACAGCACGACACGACTTTGGCACAGCACAGTGCTCGAGCAGGATGGTATGGAATGCAAGGAACTGGAACAGGTACAGGAACAGGAAACAGGAACTGGAACAGGTACAGGAACAGAAAACAGGAAACACACTAGGAGGCCATCACATAGACAAACTAGGAAACATCAACAAAGCTCAAGCGTGGGAGGATAGGGATGGGACCTTCTTATAGCCCAGGGTGCTCTGAAGCAATCAGCTCAACTACCAACTGCGTGCGCTCTGGCTTCTCAAGTCTGGACTGAGCCCATGAGCGCACCCTGGTGGTCACTGTGGAGCAGGACGGCCGTATGTGCAGGCATCTCTTGAGAGAGGGCGTCGACTGGATGGAAGGAGTTCGTGGTCAGCGACCACGGACGTTACAACCACAGGTAATCATGGTACATGCCCAAAGGTAAAGATCCTATGGTCGTAAATTATACAGAGGAGGAACTGGAGGGATGCCACATTAACAGCGGCCATCGAGAAGGTGCAAAAAACAGTCAACAAGGCCATGAATGATTTTAAAGAGGGGGTGGATGGTAAATTTGTGCAACACAAGGACATTGAGTTTGACTGCCGAGGCATAGACAGGATGGCGTACAACTGTTGGACATAGGACTGGACATTTTAAACAATAATTTGGAGGAAATCTTGAATTCCTGGTGGAATGGTGTGGCTGGGGTAAAAAAGGTAAGGCACCGAAGGGGGAGCCCACATTTTTTGGTAGTGGATCGCGGCACTACACTCCTGTTAAGAGCATTTCAATGGTGGACCACTGCGGGTTTACCACTAGCTATGCGGCAGAGTAAATTCGCACGTGGGGGGACACTAGCTGCACCGCTGGTCCCCAGGGTGTTTGGTCCTGGGCAGTCACGAATGCCGGATGGCGGTCCGGTGGCTGCCTGGGGGGACAGCCGTTGGCAGGGGTCACGACTGTCCAGGTAACAGGTGGTGAGCTAGGGGCAGGTGGGCCCCAGCTCAGGGAGCGTCGTGTCGCGGTTGAGGTCAGACTCCTCCTGTGCTGTATTTGCATTAAGTTAATTTTAAATAAAGGGGTGGCGTCTGCCATAATGTTTTTTCGCCCAAAAATATATTGTTGTAATTTTTAATATTAAGGGTAAGGTGTGCCTGTACACCCCATTAAGATCTACAATTTGATGAAAAACCTCCTGAAGGGTGGAGGCCAGAAAAGGGGTGACCAACCCATATTAATGCCCAGGCTTTTACCAAACCAAACGTATATGTTTCCATTTGATGGATGTGTAAAAAACAAAGTTAAAGTGAATATAGATTGACAAAACAAAACATAAGTCTGATGTAGGGCAAAAAGTATAACGTGACGTATCCTCACTTATCCAGTGATCCGGGGCCAGACCTACGCTCATACTATGAACCCACATATAAAGGTATACACATGTATACACACAGACACCACACACACAAGTGAATATTCCTCCTCTGTAATGTCTTCTGTGTAGGAGATTCAGTGGGCACCGGGTACACTACATTTCCCCTGCAAAAATCCAAAAATATACCTGATGTATAAATAACATCAAGTAGACAACAAGAATAATAAAATGCATAAATCTTTATTATCCCATACGGGAAAAATTACCCACAAAAAAACATACGTTTAAAACACAAGAAATTAAAAACACCCCGGATACATTTCCCCTGCATCTCATTGTCAGGGCAGCCATCAAACAGAAGGGTTTTTTTTCTTATGGGACTTGAGGGGGCTTTAAAAGAACACCAGAAACCTGTGGAAAGAGAAAAACAAAAATAAGTCTCTTTAAAGATAGTGGTTATAGGGGACAGAGAAAGTATTGTTAGAAATATCGGGTCCTGTTCTGACGTTCCGTCTGAGTTTTCCGTCGGAGCGGAGCCCTGACTGACACAAACAGAAACCAGAGATTTCAATGGTGACGGATCCGGTGCAAATGGTTTCCGTTTGTCTCCGCTGTGCAAGGGTTCCGTCATTTTGACGGAATAAATACTGTAGTCAATCGCGCTATTCATTCTGTCAAAACGACGGAACCCTTGCACAACGGAGACAAACGGAAACCATTTGCACCGGATCCGACACCATTGAAATCTATGGTTTCCGTTTGTGTCAGTCAGGGCTCCGCTCCGACGGAAAACTCAGACGGAACCTCGGAATAGAGCCCTGACCTGACGCAGATGTGAACGCAGCCTGAGCAGTTTTTAGTACGTGTTAGTCCGCTTTCACTTTTTTGCTGGGCTAGCTACACGATTTTTTAAACATTTTTGTAATAATTATTTTGACACAGTTTTTTTTAGAATTGTCAGACTTTTTTAACTTTACGTGTATTTATAAATACACTGTGTGTGTGTGTGTGTGTGTGTGTGTGTGTGTGTGTGTGTATATATATATATATATATATATATACACAGTATATATTCACACACACATATTTAATTGTAGGTATGACCTGTCATATGTCATTAAATACTCTGCCCTCTAATGATAATGAGATGAGGAATGAGATGACTCTGCTAATCCAGTCTGTAGCGTCCATGGCCGCGGAACGTCGGGATTACTCACCCCCCGGCGGCCGCAGCCATGTACCTGTGAGCGCTGGCCCACATCTCCTCACGAGGAGACGCCAGCGCTCACTTCTGCTCCGGTCCGCTGTGTCCTGTAAGGTGTGCGCGAACGCTCGTGCCCGGCCTTAAAAGGCGTGCACATGGGAATCATCATCAATTAGCCCATGATCACCCTGGACTATAAGAAGGGCCCTGCCCCTTTGCTCATTGCCTGAGCGTTGTTCGTATTCCCATGTCAGTCTTGCAAATGGTCCCTTAGTGTTATCCTGCTCTAGTGGCCAATGTAAAAACTATAATATTATATTTTTTATACGGATAGTCATATACAAAAAATGAAATTTGTAAAAAATGAATACAAAAAATAAATATATATATATACTACCGTTAAAAAGTTTGGGCTCACCCAGACAATTTTGTGTTTTCCATGAAAACTCACACTTATATTTATCAAATGAGTTGCAAAATGACTAGAAAATACAGTCAAGACATTGACAAGGTTAGAAATAATGATTTTTATTTGAAATAATAATTTTCTCCTTCAGACTTTACTTTGGTCTTGGAATGCTCCATTTGCAGCAATTCCAGCATTGCAGACCTTTGGCATTCTAGCTGTTAATTTGCTGAGGTAATCGGGAGAAATTTCACCCCATGCTTCCAGAAGCCCCTCCCACAAGTTGGATTGGCTTGATGGGCACTTCATGCGTACCTTACGGTCAAGCTGCTCCCACAACAGCTCTATGGGGTTGAGATCTGGTGACTGCGCTGGCCACTCCATTACAGATAGAATACCAGCTGCCTGCTTCTTCCCTAAATAGTTCTTGCATCATTTGGAGGTGGCTTTGGGTCATTGTCCTGTCCTGTTGTAGGATGAAATTGGCTCCAATCAAGCGCTGTCCACAGGGTATGGCATGGCGTTGCAAAATGGAGTGATAGCCTTCCTTATTCAAAATCCCTTTTGCCTTGTACAAATCTCCCACTTTACCAGCACCAAAGCAACCCCAGACCATCACATTACCTCCACCATGCTTGACAGATGGCGTCAGGCACTCTGCCAGCATCTTTTCAGTTGTTCTGCATCTCACAAATGTTCTTCTGTGTGATCCAAACACCTCAAACTTCCATTCGTCTGTCCATAACACTTTTTTCCAATCTTCCTCTGTCCAATGTCTGTGTGCTTTTGCCCATATTAATCTTTTCCTTTTATTAGCCAGTCTCAGATATGGCTTTTTCTTTGCCACTCTGCCCTGAAGGCCAGCATCCCGGAGTCGCCTCTTCACTGTAGACGTTGACACTGGCGTTTGCGGTACTATTTAATGAAGCTGCCAGTTGAGGACCTGTGAGGCGTCTATTTCTCAAACTAGAGACTCTAATGTACTTGTCTTGTTGCTCAGTTGTGCAGCGGGGCCTCCCACTTCTCTTTCTACTCTGGTTAGAGCCTGTGTGTGCTGTCGTCTGAAGGGAGTAGTACACACCGTTGTAGGAAATCTTCAGTTTCTTGGCAATTTCTCGCATGGAATAGCCTTCATTTCTAAGAACAAGAATAGACTGTCGAGTTTCACATGAAAGCTCTCTTTTTCTAGCCATTTTGAGAGTTTAATCGAACCCACAAATGTAATGCTCCAGATTCTCAACTAGCTCAAAGGAAGGTCAGTTTTATAGCTCCTCTAAACAGCAAAACTGTTTACAGAGGTGCTAACATAATTGCACAAGGGTTTTCAAGTGCTTTCTAATCATCCATTAGACTTCTAACACAGTTAGCAAACACAATGTACCATTAGAACACTGGAGTGATGGTTGCTGGAAATGGGCCTCTATACACCTATGTAGATATTGCATTAAAAACCAGATGTTTGCAGCTAGAATAGTCATTTAGCACATTAACAATGTATAGAGTGTATTTCTGATTAATTTATTGTTATCTTCATTGAAAAAAACTGTGCTTTTCTTTCAAAAATAAGGAAATTTCTAAGTGACCCTAAACTTTTGAACGGTAGTGTATATATACAGTATACTGTATATATATATATGTATATAAATCTAAGGCAAAATCTGCTAGAAATCGGCAACACTTCCATAGACCGTACTGAACGTAGACAAACAAGTTCCGCAGATGCCTTTCAGACTCATGTGAATTGCACTTGTGTTCTCCGTGGAAACATAATAGTTAAATCTCCTGGTTTGTATGTCTGATCTGTTAAAAGGATGAATAAACATGAGAAATTTCAAGCAGTTTATCATCTGTGCAGCAATTAGAGAAGTTCCCGTTCTTTACAGATATGCCGAGTAATTCTATTTTCTAAATTATATGGTGTTAATCAGTCAAGAGACGTTCCTTGGAAGATGCCACTTTTGCTTTTCCTGATATTGCAGAGGCGCAAACAGCTGGAGATATTTATACACGGAAATGAATAGAGACCTGATTCTCTTCTCTCAATAGGAAGGCTCAGGATTAGTTGTCTGCGACAGCTAGGAAATTGGCGGATTACCGTGGTCAGCGAGTCTGCGCGGAGCAACGTGACGCTGAAAACATCAATCACCCTCGTGAGTTACTTTACAATGTCAAGCACGCTGATGCTAATCTGCCAGTGATACGGACTCATCAAATGAGGAAGAGGGAGGCCCTACTATAATACTGCCCCCTATATAAAATAATATAATGACTATAATACTGCCCCCTATATACAAGAATATAACTGCTATAATACTGTCCCCTATATACAAGAATATAACTACTATAATACTGCTTCCTATATACAAGAATACAACTACTATAATACTGCTCCTATATACAAGAATATAACTACTATAATACTGTTTCCTATATACAAGAATATAACTACTATAATACTGTCCCCTATATACAAGAATATAACTACTATAATACTGCTTCCTATATACAAGAATACAACTACTATAATACTGCTCCTATATACAAGAATATAACTACTATAATACTGCCCCCTATATACAAGAATATAACTACTATAATACTGTTTCCTATATACAAGAATACAACTACATAATACTGCCCCCTATATACAAGAATATAACCACTATAGTACTGCCCCTATATACAAGAATATAACTACTATAATACTGCCCCTATATACAAGAATATAACTACTATAATACTGCCCCTATATAGAAGAATATAACTACTATAATACTGCCCCTATATACAAGAATATAACTACTATACTACTGCCTTCTATATACAAGAATATAACTACTATAATACTGCCCCCTATATACAAGAATATAACTATTATAATACTGCCCCCTATATACAAGAATATAACTACTATAATACTGCCCCCTATATACAAGAATATAACTACTATAATACTGCTCCCTATATACAAGAATATAACTACTATAATACTGCTCCTATATACAAGAATATAACTACTATAATACTGCTCCCGATATACAAGAATATAACTACTATACTACTGCCTTCTATATACAAGAATATAACTACTATAATACTGCCCCTATATACAAGAATATAACTACTATAATACTGCTCCTATATACAAGAATATAACTACTATAATACTGCTCCTATATACAAGAATATAACTACTATAATACTGCCCCCGATATACAAGAATATAACTACTATAATACTGCCCCCGATATACAAGAATATAACTACTATAATACTGCCTTCTATATACAAGAATATAACTACTATAATACTGCCCCCGATATACAAGAATATAACTACTATAATACTGCCCCTATATACAAGAATATAACTACTATAATACTGCCCCTATATACAAGAATATAACTACTATAATACTGCTCCTATGTACAAGAATATAACTACTATAGTACTGCCCCTATATACAAGAATATAATTACTATAATACTGCCCTTATATACAAGAATATAATAACTATAATACTGCCTCCTATATACAAGAATATAACTACTATAATACTGCCCCCTATATACAAGAATATAACTATTATAATACTGCCCCTATATACAAGAATATAACTACTATAATACTGCTCCTATATAGAAGAATATAACTACTATAATACTGCTCCCTATATATAAGAGTATAACTATTATAATACTGCCCCTATATACAAGAATATAACTATTATAATACTGCCCCTATATACAAGAATATAACTACTATAATACTGCTCCTATATACAAGAATATAACTACTATAATACTGCCCCCTATATACAAGAATATAACTACTATAATACTGCCCCCTATATACAAGAGTATAACTACTGCCACCTAAAAACATGACATGTAGGTCTACTAAAACGTTATATTGCTATATATTATTGCGTTACCACAGTTCTTTGAATATGTATCTAATAAAGAGGTTCTCTGAAACGTCATATATAGCTATAAACAAAGTATATCTAAGGCCACATTTTATGAAATCGCATTCACACGCTGCAGTTTTTAAGATCATGCTACTTTAAAAACTTTCCAAATTCCGTGCTTCCCTTTAAACAGCCATAAATGATAAAACATTACCTGCATGAAACGACCAATAGGGGGAGCTCACCACAAACAGTTTAATTGAACTCGGTAATAAATCCCTCACCAGTGAGCTCCCCCTAGTGGCGACAGCAGGCAGAACTTTATTATAACACTATGCTGTGTGAAGGCTAGCAGGTAGTTTGGAGCTCTGTATCAGAAAAACTGAGGTCCGACCCCTACAAAGATATATTATAAAATTAATCAGCACATAATTCTGGATCTAAAAACTAATTGAAGTTCTACGTTGGAGTTACCCCCAAGTGTCTCAGGTTAAAACTCCCATCTGTGTTAAAATGTTCTATTATTGTTAACCCATATTGTGCCAAGAAAGCAGCACCCCATAAAGCGGTGACTTATATTGTGTGGGAAGTGTCATATGAGCAAGGATCACAGCTACAACAAGCAGCGCCCGCCACCGCCTCCCCATCTTCTGTATTATCAACATGACTCAAATGTTCCCAACCCGAGATTAAAGCAACTACAATAAGATTAAAACAAAATGACAATCTATTGAAATCTTCTACGATTTACCCTGAAATAAGACGCGGGAGACGGCCCTGTCCCAATGACGCCTTCTAGATGGATAACGCCGTGTCTGATATGAGGATGTAGCCACAGTTGTCGGATGTAGAGCAGTAATAAGATAGTTGCTGACACAGAAAGGCAACCATTCAGCCCAAGGACTTGTTAATATCCCTCCCAGGTGGTCCTATGGGCAATAAACCAAGCAGCTGGAGGTGGCAGAATGGTTAATATTACTGCGCCCTAAGGTATTTAAAGAGGCTCTGTCACCAGATTCTCAAATCCCTATCTCCTATTGCATGTGATCGGCGCTGCAATGTAGATAACAGTAACGTTTGTTTTTTTTAAAACGTTCATTTTTGGCCAAGTTATGAGCTATTTTATATATATGCAAATGAGGTTTGAAATGGACAACTGGGCGTTTTTTTTTTCGTTATGTCCAACTGGGCGTGTATTGTGTTTTTAACTGGGCGTGTTTACGTGTATGACGCTGACCAATCAGTGACCAGTCAGCGTCATACACTCATCTCCATTGATTTACACAGCAGCGATGTGCAGCCACATGCACAGAGATTAACGTTAATCAAGTGTCCTGATAATGAATACACATGAAATCCAGCCTGGACGTCATGTGTATTCAGAATCCTGACACTTCTGAATCTTTTCTGTGAGACTCCGGCAAGGGAAGCAAAATCTTGCGAGATTACGGAGGTAAACGAGATTTCGTTTCACTTGCTAGAAATCTCAAAGAAAAGATTCAGAAGTGTCAGGATTCTGAATACACATGACGTCCAGGCTGGATTTCATGTGTATTCATTATCAGGACACTTGATTAACGTTAATCTCTGTGTATGTGGCTGCACATCGCTGCTGTGTAAATGAATGGAGAGGAGTGTATGACGCTGACTGGTCACTGATTGGTCAGCGTCATACACGTAAACACGCCCAGTTAAAAACACAATACACGCCCAGTTGTCCATTTCAAACCTAATTTGCATATATATATAAAATAGCTCATAACTTGGCCAAAAATGAAAGTTTTTAAAAAAACAAAACGTTACTGTTATCTACATTGCAGTGCCGATCACATGCAATAGGAGATAGGGATTTGAGAATCTGGTGACAGAGCCTCTTTAAATAAAATTCTCATGTAGAGAAAAAGACAATCTGGACTTTATGAAAGAAACACTAAAAGTTATTTTTTATAAGTTTACAGCTCCTAGGAAGAGATGATGGAGAAGACGACAATCAAAGGGTAAATGTGAGAATGCCAACGTAATGTAAGGTGGCATCTATGATGTTGGCATTGGTAAAATGGGCCACAGCGAGCAAGCAATGGTTTTACAACAGGTTCACTTATTAAAGGGGTTTTCCAATCAGGGACATTTATGACATATCCACGGGATAAATCATAAATGTCAGATAGATGCGGGTCCCACCTCTGGGAACCCCCCACCTATATCTAGAACGGAGCCCCCTAAACACCGTTCTACCGCTCTGTGTTGTGGATGAAGCGTGTGATTCCCAACTATGAATTATGGAAACAGCGTACGTAGCTCAAGCGAGCTGCCCCAACAGCAGCATGCAACTTCTATAGGGCCCAGGACGGGAAGGGGCCTGGCACAGAACTGCTCTCCCTGCTTCCTGTGAGTCTTACAGCTGGTACTTACAGTCGCCACTAGGGGGAGCTCACTGCATACAGATTTATACAGCTCACATTGAGTTCAGTATTACCTGTATATATATAATATGGACATTGACAAAAGTGAGGGGTGCACTTACGGGGGACATTTCCTAGTACCTATAAACACCCTCTGAGCCACATGGGAAAAGCCATCTACTTAAAGGGAACCTGTCACCTGCCAGAAGAACTGTTAGACTGTTAACCGACATCACAGTTAGATTGCAGGTGCCTCACAGATTCTGACGCTTTTTATTTTTTTCTTCTAGCCCTAACCGTTGCTGAGATATCTGTGCCGTTAGTTTTCGTGTCTGATATGCAAATGAGACCTTTGACTGTACAGTGGGCAGGTAGCACCTGTCACTTGATAAGGGGTACCCGCCCACTTGATAGTCAAATGCCTCATTTGCATATTGGACACCAGAAATAATAGCCCCGATATCTCAGTAACGGTGGGGGCTAGAAAAAAAAAATTAAAAGCATCAGAATCTGTGAGGCGCCTGCGATCTGAGATGTCAACTGCAGTTTTTTTGGCAGGTTAAAGGTTCTCTTTAAATGATAACATTATTTCTGTTGCCACTAGGGGGAGCTCGATGCATATGAATTTATTATTGAGTTTAATGAAAGTTGTAGAAATCCCTATGTGATGGGCTCCCCCTAGTGGTGGCTGCAGACAGTAAGAATTTTATCCTGTGACTCAAAAGTTGTGTAACGAGAAAGCAAAATTTGTAATTCAAATAATTTTATGCCTATTCGAATGAAGAAAAAAAAATTATAGGTACACTTCTCTGCCCTACACCACTTTCATTAACCCCTTCACCACCTCAAACCACCTGAAATTTTAGGTGTTGACCGCTAAACTACCATAGAATGCCAGGAATATTGTATATTAAACCCCAAAATCACTTAGAGCCCCACGGATATTACCATTAACCCTTCATCACCTTAAACCATACTGGGTATTACCCGCTAAGCCACTCTAAGACCCCCAAGAATATTACAGGGATTCTATTACAAACCCCTAAACCACTCTATGGAAAAATATGTGACCTAATGCAAAAAGTTGACAAAGTGACTATTATTGGGGGCATTTGCCATCTCCACCGTGGGCACCATCATGCTTGGAAATCCCACCTTGAAAAATCCTGGGTTTGCCTCTGCAGAGTGGCGACGTTTTAGACCTTAATTTGCAATTTCCCCTTTAATTAGAAATATCCACAAAAAAAATGAACAATTATTTTTGGATGTGTAGGTGTTGTGCTCCGTATACAGCGGGCTGGCAATGCCTTTAATATTTCAGGAGGAGAGGCTTACACTGTATCCTCAGCTGCCTCCCTAGTGGGCACGGACGGATGGGTTTTAGCAGCTGCCATTCAGGGAATGTATTATCAAGTCCTCAGTGTTGTTTGGCAGCGTTAACATTACTTTATATGTGATAAAAGCTTTTCTTACAGGCATGACCCCGGAATAAGCCCCAGAGCCCAGGCTGAAAATCCGGGACGACGGCTATGGGATAAACATGACCGTTTTACTTTCCATATAGAGATAACAATCCTATATATATATATATATATGTCCCATAATGCACAAATTGACTCTCTGCAGATCACTGATTGTGGAACTATAAGTCTCAGCAACCCCTGCCAGCATCTATCTGGGCACGGACATTCAAAGCCAAGCACAGGGTTTTTAAAGGAGGTGTTTGCAAATATTCCCCCCCCCCCCCATTATACTTACTATCTACATCTGGTGGATTTGGGGTTAGTCACAGCATCTGGTGATACCCCAAGCGGTCGGTTAATACTTAGTACCCCGAGTGATCTAGGGTGGTGAAGGGGTTTACAGAAATATATAAATTATATATATATAATTTATTCTTACTATCTCTGGAGGACTAGGGTGGGTTAGAGGTTAATACCTAAAATTCCTGGAGGTTTAGGTTGGCTGAAGGGGTCAAAGTGGTTGTCCCATTTCAACAGTAAACATCATAAAGGGGAAGATCCCCCACCTGCGATCCCCCTTTATAAACTAACAAGCAGTGGCTCTGGCAGATCCGGTCCATTCATTTAAACGGCCGCTTGTAATACCCCATTTCCCCTGTAGCAGTGGCGGCAGGGAAAATTAGCAGCCGACAGTAACTGCGGTCAGCAAACGCCGCATTTTTGCCGGAGGTCTCAAGAGACAGCTCCCATATTAATAGGGTTGTCTGTGATGATACAAGCACTTTAATGGGTGTTATGTGTTGGTCTAGGACAGTAAGGGGCAATAGTGTACCTGTAATTTCATAATATATTAGTAGTAATAATATAATATATTACTATTTAATCTAAATAGTTAAAAAATTGAGTGCTATTTCATAATTTTAGAGAGAGAGAGTCAGAGCTAATGAACTAGATAAATTATATCATTCTTTCTGCCTGGAGCTACCACTAGGGGGAGCTCACTGCACACAGATTTACACAGATCTAGTTGAACCCAATATTAGCGGCATAAATCCATGTGTAAGGAGCGCCCCTAGTGGTGGCTGGAGGCAAAAATAATCATTCATTATTTATCTTTCGCTGTGTGGCTGTTTCTCTTGAGTGGTGCCGTTCCTGTACCAAAATGGGCCCCTTGCCTCTAGGCCCCATAAGAGCTGATATGGCTGCTATGGTTTTATGTCCATGATCAGTGGAGCATTGCTAAGGCTTCCGTTAGGAGTCATAAATGATGCAGCGCCCCCTTAGTTGGTGAGCAACATTGCAGCTGCTACGCCTGCTACCCTAGTATGAGAATGAGATGAAACTGCTATCATACATAAGACCCATATAACAGTAATCTAGAAAAAAAAATGTGAAAAAAATATTGATTATGTTTCTTTAATGTGACCTCATGACCCCGCCCCAGAGGAACAATATTACTCAGGGGTATGACAGAAGGCTCCTCAGCCCCAGTGCAAAATCTATAACAGGGCGCCGGAACTATAGGTGGCATTTATATTACTAATGTCCTCTTAAGCATCAGAGTGGCCGGTGGGGCCCCTCAAGAACAAGGTCCCAGGAGCAACTGCAGCCTCTGCGTCCACTAGAGTTACCCAGCTGAATATACTGACCCCACCTGGTCAGCACCTGCACGGAGTTTGTATGTACTCCCCGTTTTACGCAGGTTTTCTCCCAACCTCTGTACAGCGCTGCGGAATATGTTGGTGCCATATAAGCAACTGGAATGTATAAAGCTGTATCTGCACAAGGGTCCAATGCTTTGTGTTCAGATATTTTTATTTTTTTTATGGTTCCTTACAGGTGACCCTCACGCAAGCAGCCGTGGTGGGAGTATCCAACCAACTCTATTCCCGGTATGCTGCCTCCCCCGGGGTGTCCGGTTTGAGGTTCAGGGTTTATATGGGTGAGGAGGTGCATTTTATACCATGTCATAAAGATCTATTATTAGAGGTGGTGCATTGCGGGGAGCACTTGGATGTAAGATGTTTGCGGACTCTATAAGGCTACGTTCATGATATACGTTTGGGCAATCCAGTTGAGGTACTTTTTGGGGCAGACGAGCATGAGACTCCATTAATCTTGTGAAACATCTTTGTTTTCTATTCTATTGTCACGCTGTATCCTGCCTCGTTGTGTCTCAGCAGCAGCACAAGGAGAGTAGGCTCCATTATATATCCATAGTATGTCTGCTTGCTTTTGCTGCCACCTTGTGGTGGACTTTCTCATGCACATGTTTATTGATATTTTTCATGTTTTATTGTCCTTCTTTATTCTAGAGGGGAAAAAGAAAATGGAAGATTTGACCAAAGTGTTGTGATACCAACCAGCAGCAGATTATCATGCATATCCATGACAATTGTAGTGAACATTGTAGACTGGTTTGAGGGGTCTCCCCACTGCACGAAATGCTAGGGTATGCTATTACTTTCTTATCAGTGGGGGTGCAATTACTGGGACCTTCACCAATCACTAAAATTATAGAAAAGTGCAGCCACCGCGGCCTGGTTGAGAGTAGTCTGGCAGGTTGCAGCCCCTTTATTCTCATGGTTGGTGGAGGTCCGACTATAGGTTTAGATAATGATGGCATATCCTGGCAATATGTATGATGGAAAAGCCCATTTACAAAGCTGCAATAAGAAGAAACGTAAAAAACAATGCACTGATGATGGTGATGATGATGATGGTGGTGATGATGATGATGATGATGGTGGTGGTGATGATGATGATGATGATGATGGTGGTGGTGATGATGATGATGATGATGATGGTGGTGGTGGTGATGATGATGATGATGGTGGTGGTGATGATGATGATGATGATGATGGTGGTGGTGATGATGATGATGATGATGGTGATGATGGTGGTGATGATGATGGTGATGATGATGATGGTGGTGATGATGGTGGTGGTGGGGGTGGTGATGGTGGTGGTGATGGTGATGGTGGTGGTGGTGGTGATGATGATGATGATGATGATGATGATGGTGGTGGTGATGATGATGGTGGTGATGATGATGATGGTGGTGATGATGGTGATGGTGGTGGTGATGATGATGATGATGGTGATGATGGTGGTGATGATGATGGTGATGATGATGATGGTGGTGATGATGGTGGTGGTGGGGGTGGTGATGGTGATGGTGGTGGTGATGGTGGTGGTGGTGGTGGTGGTGGTGGTGGTGGTGGTGATGATGATGATGATGGTGGTGGTGATGATGATGGTGGTGATGGTGGTGATGATGGTGATGGTGGTGGTGGGGGTGGTGATGATGATGATGATGATGATGATGATGGTGATGATGATGATGATGATGGTGATGATGATGATGATGATGGTGATGATGATGATGATGGTGGTGATGATGGTGATGATGATGATGGTGATATGGCGCTATGGTACGTGCGGTCGGCTTGAGGGCAGGTTCGCCTGTTGAGAGTTATGACATCAGCTCCATGGAAGATCTGCTAGATTCTTGAAGATCTGCTTGACACATTGTGAGCGGTTGTATAAATCAAGCCATAGTGGGTGATACTTCTTGTAAAGACTATTTTAGCACAACTCGGTTTGAGGCGGATAACTCCAGCTCCTACAGATGGAATCCCTGAGGGTCAGACGCTCGTTTTGCAACTCGGCAGGATGAAACATTCAAACAAAGCTCAAAACTTTCCTCAGCTCAGAAAGACCCTTCTTACTGACAGGTTTCCTCTCCAATTACAAATGATCACTGGGGTTCCCAGCAGGGGGACACATTGTGATCAGCTCATTATCAAGGGACCCTTGCAAGTAGGGATTGTCCAGGACTAGAAACACATGGTTGCTTTGTTCCAGAACCCGCGCCATACCTGTTCATGGATTGGGTGTGCTACTGCAACTCGGCTCCATTGAAGTAAATAGGACTGAGCTGCAATACCACACACAGCCTATTTTATAAAAATTAAAAAAAAAAGAAGCCATATTTTTCTATTCCTGCAAAACCCATTTAAAGGGGTTTTCCCATGAGGAACATTTATGACATATCCACAGGACATGTCATAAATGTCAGCTAGATGCGGGTCCCACCTCTGGGACCCGCACCTATCATTAGAACGGGGGTCCCTAAACCTTATTCTAGCTTTTTGTGCTCACGCTCACTCCCGTCCACTTACTGGTTACATGGTCGGGCGTTACGGAAACAGCGTAACTTGTTGAGCTACGCTGTTTCCGTAAATCCCATAGAACTGAATAGTAGTTCCGGAAACAGCGCAGCTCGCATGCTACGCTGCTTCCATAACTGCCATTCTCTACTATGCGTGGAATTAATGAATTAATTTACCGTAATGAATGTATAATATAACGCTATTGATTGATCTGTTGGTATTCATGTATTTTAGATTAAATAAATTTGGCGTACTAGCGCCCCCTACTGTTTGTATTCAAATGATTTGTGCTTTTTACATTATCTGTATAAAAAAGAAAGTCTGACAGCGGCAATTCTGTTTAGGTTCTGATCACCAATGTCAAGGTCAATTTTTCTGACAAAACCACACGGCGAATCCAAACACCAGTGTGAACAGAGCACAACCCGTTAAGGTAGTTCTGCCACCAATTACATTCATATCGCATACTAACCAACATATAAATCCCCAAAATCTGGACATTTTTTGCATAAACCCTGTTCCTTTTGCACTCCAGTTTGGGGGATTGTCCCCCGAATATGATATCATATTCACTAGATATGTCATCAATGTTACTGCTCCGCCAGCGCCATCAAGTTCTGAGGAACACGAGACGGGAGAAGGACAATGGCAGCGGGGAACAGGAGAAGGAGAGGAGGTAAGGTAAATGTATTGGCAAGTGTGTTATTTTTGTATTTTAGGCCCAAACAAAACGTTTTAAACATTTTTAAGTCATACAATAGTAACCTTTATTGTTTACATCCAGTGAATAAAAAAATGTGTCCTGGTCATGTGATGATCACACAGATGCTCGGCTTGTTTCAAGACACAGCTCTGATAAGTGAACTGTAACGAACCCTCCAGCTGTGTGATCATCACATGACCAGGACACATTTTTTTGATCCACAGGAACTAGACAATGAGGATTCATATTGAATGACAGCAAGCAAAGATCTTGAAAACCGTGGGAATTCGATACAGAAAGTATATTCGATAATTTACACAAAGAATAACATTTATTTTCTGAAATCGTACTACCCCTTACAACATTAACTTATCTGTATAGCAAAATGTCCACTAAAACTCAGAACTAGAACAAAATACAAGACCTTACATAATTTCAACAGAGTAAAAATAAAGACCAAAATTTGACCAGGTCACTAACGGGTATGGACGCCTGATCCTGCAGTCCTACTCACTCCCATATGTCCCGTTCTTCTTGCCAGCAAACCGAATGCGTGTCAGAAAGAAGTTGAGGATAGATGGAAGTGAATAATACATGTCTGCAGGATCAGACTACACAGGGATGTAGGCACTATCTACACGGGGCAGTGTGTGGCACTATCTACAAAGGGCAGTGTGGAGCACAAAGTATGGCACTATCTACAAGGGGCACTGAGTGTAGCACTATCTACAAGGGGCACTGTGTGTCACTATCTACAAGGGACACTGAGTGTGGCACTATCTACAAGGGGCACTGAGTGACACTATCTACAAGGGGCACTGAGTGGCACTATCTACAAGGGGCACTGTGTGGCACTATCTACAAGGGGCACTGTGTGGCACTATCTACAAGGGGCACTGAGTGTGACACTATCTACAAGGGGCACTGAGTGTGACACTATCTACAAGGGGCACTGAGTGTGGCACTATCTACAAGGGGCACTGAGTGTGACACTATCTACAAGGGGCACTGAGTGTGACACTATCTACAAGGGGCACTGAGTGTGGCACTATCTACAAGGGGCACTGTGTGTCACTATCTACAAGGGACACTGAGTGTGGCACTATCTACAAGGGGCACTGAGTGACACTATCTACAAGGGGCACTGAGTGGCACTATCTACAAGGGGCACTGTGTGGCACTATCTACAAGGGGCACTGTGTGGCACTATCTACAAGGGGCACTGAGTGTGACACTATCTACAAGGGGCACTGAGTGTGACACTATCTACAAGGGGCACTGAGTGTGGCACTATCTACAAGGGGCACTGAGTGTGACACTATCTACAAGGGGCACTGAGTGTGACACTATCTACAAGGGGCACTGAGTGTGGCACTATCTACAAGGGACACTGAGTGTGGCACTATCTACAAGGGACACTGAGTGTGGCACTATCTACGCTGGTTTTTATGCTACTAGTGGTGGTCAGCACATAGCCATTAGCCTAGCCCTTTTGTTAGAAATTGTAATGTAAAGGGTTAGGCTGGTGGATAAAAGCAGACTAATACTCGTAGCGTAAAAAACCAGTGACAGTGGGTGGAGGGAGCATGGCGACAATCACTTTGTTTTAAAAGTATGAGTTTGGAAACCTTCCTCTAAAAATCATGTGTTTGCCCCTGAAAAGGAAGGAAAGGTATAAAGGAAAGACTGAAGCATCTCCTTTATTTTATTTTTGTCCACTCCTGAGATCGTCTAAAAAAAAATGCAACAAAAACTGCATCAAACTGCGTGGATTTAAAATTCAGGTTGGAATCACAGAAACAAATATTAGTGACGTTTTTTTAACCAAAGATCCAACAAGAAGGAAAAGTTCCTTCTTTTATACTTCTCATTCCTTTGGGATTCACTCCAGGTTTTGGCTCAAAAACTGCACCAAAAAATGCAAGTATGATTCCAGCCTTAAAGGGCCATTTCTTGTATTTCTTCTGGTAGGTTAAAAAACGTCAAACGCAGGGGATTCATTGCATTACTGGAAGTCACTCGGGTTAGGATCTGTTCACATCTATGTCAGAGGCTCCATCGCAAATTCTGTCTGATGTGGAGAATGTGGTGTCCATCAGGCTCCGGTGTTTTCTGTCGTACGACAGATCCGACACTGCGTTGTGGTTTCCATTATAAACGAAAACCTTGACGCATAATTAAACAGAGCCTTAGGCTGGGTTCACACCAGTGTTCGCCGTTCCGTTGTTCTCCTCCGTCAGAGGAGCAGAACAATGAAAAAAATCGTAAGCGCCAGTTCCGTTGCACTAAAAACACCACCGGCGGCCGACAGAAACCAATGACTTTAATGGGTTCCGTTGGGTTTCCATCGAGGTGTCTTTGGTTTTCCTGGAATAAATAGCGATTCATGCTGCGCTATTGTTTCCGCTATTCTCGGCCGGATCTGCGACGGAGGCCCCTAGCGGAGCATCCACAGATGTGAACGAGGTTCAGTTAGACATTAATACTGTTTTGTCACAAAAATTTTCAATTTCTACAAAAAGATACCTCGGACTTGACAGAAATCGTACCTAAAGCAGGGACGGGGCCACAAGTGGCAGAAGCTCTGCCCTGACCGGTGGTTTATAAATGGCGTCTACCAGACAGAACAAAGCAGGTGATGTGAGCTCCTCGCAGACGTCTGACATGTTCCCTCAGCCTGCGGACTATTCCCCCCCCCCCCTCCCTTTTACAACACAATCAATGCCGCCGTGTGAAGTAAATATCACAGCTTCAGTGTCAGGGAGACGATGCGGCGTCTCCGAACACAGTCCTATGTAATTATTCCAGCGTACAAAAATCATTGTATTTAGAGAAATCAGGACCCGACGACGGTGAGGGGGGATTATGGAGCAATATCTTCCCAGTTATTAAATGGCTACTGAATTTCATTATTGAATACATTTCTATTGAGGAGCATGACAGGAATTCCAGGTGCCACCCTATGGTGTTTTAAGGGGCGCCGTATGTTCGAAATTTTCCCCAAGTACCGTAGAAGCGATGTAATATGGCAACATTATGCTATTTTTGTCAAAATCTGACAAAACAAACAACAACCTTATGCCTCCATATGAAATTGTAGGTATACGGAGGTACAGTAGCGCCCCATAGAAGCCCCATTATGGCTCCATACAATTTCAGAGTTTTATGAAGCCATAATGGGGCTTCTATGGGGTGCTACTGTACCTCTATATACCTACATGGGCACTATCTACATGGCCTGTGTGGGGCACTATCTACAAAGGGCAGTGTGGGGCACTATCTACAAAGGGCACTAAGTGTGGCACTATCTACAAGGGGCACTGAGTGTGGCACTATCTACAAGGGGCACTAAGTGTGGCACTATCTACAAGAGGCACTGAGTGCGGCACTATCTACAAGAGGCACTGAGTGCGGCACTATCTACAAGGGGCACGGAGTGTGGCACTATCTACAAGGGGCACTGAGTGTGGCACTATCTACAAGGGGCACTGAGTGTGGCACTATCTACAAGGGGCACTGAGTGTGGCACTATCTACAAGGGGCACTGAGTGTGGCACTATCTACGCTGGTTTTTACGCTACTAGTGGTGGTCAGCACATAGCCATTAGCCTAGCCCTTTTATTAGAACTTGTAATGTAAAGGGTTAGGCTGGTGGATAAGTGCAGACTAATACTCGTAGCGTATAAAACAGTGACAGTGGGTATGGCTCCATAAAACTCTGAAATTGTATGGAGGCATAATACGGCCAAGTAAATGAGGCCTAAAGCTGGCAATATATACGTAAAATGGAAATTGTCCAACCCAACCCCACAAACATGCATGCTCAGATCGGAGGTCAGAAGAGTCTTATCTCCAGGGAGAAAAAAGGAATTAAAGGGGTCGTCTGGTTTAGAAAATCCATTTTCAAATACCCTATTGGGGAATTATGAGTTAATACAGGGGTCCACTATTAAGCATCCTCAACCATTTTGCCCAAGTGGAGAGCGATTACAAAGAACGTCTCTCGTCATGCATTACACGGATAGCCCAATTCAATTCAAGTTTTACAAAGCTTTATTTTGCCTGTGGAGGCGCTGCAGGGCAATGGAACACCTTGTTTTTGCAGGCGGAAAAATCAGATATTGATCTGCCTGCACTGCGTTTTTCATGGGGGGTTTTTCGACCGTGGCCATTGAGCACCGTGGGCAAAAAACACAGCAATCTAATTCCCGCAAATGTTTTTTTACCGCTTACGGGAAAAAACACCTCCAACCTCCCATTGAAATCAATGGGATGAGATTTCGGGCGTTTTTTTGCCGTGGAAACCGCGATGGAAACAGCGCCAAAATATTCCATGTGAATACCCCGTACCGCCAGGTTCCCATGTTATGCACCATGTAATACGTTTATTGTCGGAGGACCACTCTAACAAAAAGAGATCATCAAAAAGAGACAACCCCTTTAAGCATGCTGTAATCCAACATGCCCAATTCTTGTTTCCCTCAGTGACAGTCAAGGAGGACTTAGCATATCCAAGCATTACAGGGACAGTCTATTCATCTCAATGGTGAATTATGCAATGTCTAATTTCCCCTGTGGAGGCGCTGCAGGGGAATTGAACACTTACTGACGACTTTCCCCATAGAAACCTGGAATTAGAAAAAATGTGAGCAAAGCCAAATCACCCAACATCGCTGCTCAACCTCATATTCTTATCATTCAATCCAAGTCACACTTCAAAACACACTTAAAAAAAACTTTCTAGAATTATCCAACTTCTAAATAATAGTAGCATAATCTATTTATCCTGGAAGTCACCTCCATTTCTGCTCATAACGCCCTAATGAGTAATGTACTTATGTGTGGGCTGCTAACAGGTGTAAAAACGACCGTACAGCTGCTGTCCTCATAAACTAATATAAACCATGCCAGAAATATTTACTATACTGCTGCCCAATATATACAAGAATATAACTACTATAATACTGCCCCTATATACAAGAATATAACTACTATAATACTGCCCCTATGTACAAGAATATAAATACTATAATACTGCCCCTATATACAAGAATATAACTACTATAATACTGCCCCTATATACAAGAATATAACTACTATAATACTGCCCCTATGTACAAGAATATAAATACTATAATACTGCCCCCTATATACAAGAATATAACTACTATAATACTGCCCCTATATACAAGAGTATAACTACTATAATACTGCCCCCTATATACAAGAATATAACTACTATAATACTGCCCCTATATACAAGAATATAACTACTATAATACTGCCCCTATATACAAGAATATAACTACTATAATACTGCCCCTATGTACAAGAATATAAATACTATAATACTGCCCCCTATATACAAGAATATAACTACTATAATACTGCCCCTATATACAAGAATATAACTACTATAATACTGCCTCCTATATACAGGAATATAACTACTATAATACTGCCCCTATATACAAGAATATAACTACTATAATACTGCCCCTATATACAAGAGTATAACTACTATAATACTGCCCCCTATATACAAGAATATAACTACTATAATACTGCCCCTATATACAAGAATATAACTACTATAATACTGCCCCTATATACAAGACTATAACTACTATAATACTGCCCCCTATGTACAAGAATATAACTACTATAATACTGCCCCCTATATACAAGAATATAACTACTATAATACTGCCCCCTATATACAGGAATATAACTACTATAATACTGCCCCCTATATACAAGAATATAACTACTATAATACTGCTCCTATATACAAGAATATAACTACTATAATACTGCCGCCTATACACAAGAATATAACTACTATAATACTGCCCCCTATATACAAGAATATAACTACTATAATACTGCCCCCTATGTACAAGAATATAACTACTATAATACTGCCCCTATATACAAGAATATAACTACTATAATACTGCCTCCTATATACAAGAATATAAATACTATAATACTGCCC
>NC_134690.1:397377788-397380288 GCF_050947455.1 Rhinoderma darwinii
CTACTACTACTACTGCTGCTGCTGCTACTACTACTACTACTACTGCTACTACTACTACTACTACTACTCCTGCTGCTGCTGCTACTACTACTACTACTGCTACTACTGCTACTACTACTACTACTACTGCTACTGCTACTGCTGCTGCTACTGCTACTACTACTACTACTGCTGCTGCTGCTGCTGCTGCTGCTGCTGCTGCTGCTGCTGCTGCTACTACTACTACTACTACTACTACTACTGCTGCTGCTGCTGCTGCTACTACTACTACTACTACTACTACTACTACTACTACTACTGCTGCTGCTGCTGCTGCTGCTACTACTACTACTACTACTACTACTACTACTACTGCTACTACTGCTGCTACTATTGTGTTAATACCAGAGCTACTACTGCTACTATATTGTTGTTGTTATTACTACTACTTCTACTACTGCTACTATTATATTACTACCACTACTCCTTCCGCTGCTATAATATTATTAGGGCACGTTCATTAGGGCGGAGTTTTTCAGATGCAAATGTTGGTGCAGATTTGGGGCAATTACGCAACTAATCTGCAGCAACATTTGCATATTTGACAAGTAAGGGCATGGCCCCACGTGGCGGTTTTCTTCCGCAACTGTCCGCATCAATGCCGCACAGAATCTGCGTTGCAGATTCTGCGGCGGATCTGCCCAAAATGTGCAGTAAATTGATGCGGACTAGCTGCTGCGGACTGCGGTAAAAGTGCTTCCCTTCTCTCTATCAGTGCAGGATAGAGAGAAGGGCCAGCACTTTCCCTAGTGAAAGTAAAAGAATTTCATACTTACCGGCCGTTGTCTTGGTGACGCGTCCCTCTTTCGGCATCCAGCCCGACCTCCCTGGATGACGCGGCAGTCCATCTGACCGCTGCAGCCTGTGATTGGCTGCAGCCGTCACTTAGACTGAAACGTCATCCTGGGAAGCCGGACTGGAGACAGAAGCAGGGAGTTCTCGGTAAGTATGAACTTCTATTTTTTTTACAGGTTGCTGTATATTGAGATCGGTAGTCACTGTCCAGGGTGCAGAAACAGTTACTGCCGATCTCTTAACTCTTTCAGCACCCTGGACAGTGACTATTTACTGACGTCGCCTAGCAACGCTCCTGTAATTACGGGAGCCCCATTGACTTCCTCAGTCTGTCTGGAGACCTAGAAATACATAGGTCCAGCCAGAATGAAGAAATGTCATGTCAAAAAAGCAGGACGCATCCGCAGCACACATAACATGTGCATGACAGCTGCGGACTTCATTGCGGAATTTAGAATCTCCATTGAAGTCAATGGAGAACTTCCGCAATGAGTCTGCAACCAGTCCGCAACATCCATTGTATGCTGCGGACACCAAATTCCGCACCGCAGCCTATGCTCCGCAGCGGAATTTTCCGCATCGTCTAAACGAACCCAACTAAAAAGAAGTGGAAGGCAATGGAGAAACGGGTCCGCTGCGGATTAACGCTGCGGAGTGTCCGCAGCGGAATTCCAGAGCAATTCTACCACGTGGGGCTTTGCCCTAATTCAGACGTTGCAGAAAAGACAGCGGACTTGCCACAGATTTCAGTTTTTGCATTGCAAAGGCTGAAATCCGCAGTGAAATTCCGCTTCTTCTCCGCAACAGACAGTGCATGCTGGGAGGGAAAATTCTGCATCGCAGCCTATGGTCCGCAGCGGAGTTTTCCGCAACGTCTGCACAAAGAGAACTAAAAAGGTGTGGAAACCAATGGACAAACTGTCTGCTAAGGATTTCCACTGCGGACTGTACACAGCAATTCCACCACGTCTGGATGTGCCCTTAGTACTACTACTGCTACTATTATATTACTACCAGTGCTACCACCGCTTCTATATTATTATTATTATTATTATTATTACTTCTACTACATTTACTATTATATTACTGCTATTTCTACTATTTTACTGCTATTGCTACTGTTTTATTACAACTTCTTCTACTGTTATAATACTAATAATATTTATACATCACTGAGAATAATAGATTGAGGCAAGAACCTACCCGTGGTCGTCTAAATTGAGTGTGTACAGAACCAGCTCCGGTTTGCCCACTGCATTCTCAGATGGATTTTGGGTGGTGAATCGGACCAGCTTTGCCATCTCTGCAGCATAGTTCCCGTGTCTCTCTCCATCTACCCTGATTTCCAGATGCATATTAGGTTGCCCGTTGCTCCTCATCCAGTAGTGCACAGCATGAGTGACATCAAAACTCCTCCAGCCAGATTCCATAATGGGCACAAGTCTGAAAATTGACATAGACATCCCTTTATTTAAAAATGCATAAAAATGATAGTACAAAATTAAGGATTATAGTAAATTATACATATTTGCTTATAGCGCCCCCTGCTGTTGATTATTGAAAATTGTATTACCTGGAATCCAGCAGTGACGTCCTGTTTCTTCCATCTTTCATCATCTCCACGTAGTAGACACTGACCCTGGCATTGTTGACCGGTCTGTGGAAG
>NC_134690.1:397685288-397761248 GCF_050947455.1 Rhinoderma darwinii
ACTAAATACAATTGTAACAAACCCTGAGCTGTGAGACTTAATCAGGTGGGTTTTCAGCCTCTGGGTGTAAACAAGAATGTTACTATTCACTGACAGCAAGCAGAAATCTTTAAAATGGTGAGAAATTGAAATTAGAAAGTTGCAGAGAAAGTGATTATAGAAAGATTAGGCATTTCTTACATGAAACTGGAAAACTCCCGATCATAATATACAGTAATGTCAATAACCCACCCACCTCTCTACCGTTCCGGATGGCACTTTTGTACCTACCTGTTTTAATTTGACTTAAACAATATATCTATATAGGGGTCTGAGCTCCATTTCCTGAAACAGAGCTCCAAATCCCCTGCTTTTCTAGTCATAGACTTACATGATAAAATTAAGTCTGCCTGCTGTCACCACTAGGGGGAGCTCACTGCTTACGGATTTATACAACTCAATAAATAAATTTTCAATTAGCTCCCCCTAGTGGTGCTGGTATCCAACCAAAATTTTAACCAACAACTCAATGGTTATGTGAGGTGGCGCAGTGAATGTTTGTCTTTGTTACAGGAAAGTGTGTGACAGTCTAAGATACTGCAGCCAATAGTCCAAGATCATCACTTTACTGCCACGCTCCCAAATGTTGCAATAAAGTCACCATACCTGCATCTATCAAGAGCTAAACATCCGGAATTTTTATTGTATCTGTATCTCAAAACTACCTGCAAGATAATCATGAAAAGCATCTTAAAAGGATACTCGTTGTAGAGCAGACTGGTATCACTGATGTTACTGGCGGAGCACTTCCCCAAAGGAACGTCCACTCCGTCCACTTTTACAGTAGCAGCAGGATCTGGTGCCGTTCTACCCAAACCTACAAAAAGAAAATGACATTAGAAAAACATAGAATTATTCTCTTTCCCTTTGCACAACACAGAAATGGAAAAACGGCTTCTATAACTTTGCTGGAAATGCAGAATACGAATGACTGCGGCTGCGCTGACGGCTGTTCCTCATGTTCAGACGGGGCTGCGCTGACGGCTGTAACTGTTCCTCATGTTCAGACACACCATAAGATGTTATAAGAACATTGCCGTCAAGACTAATTGGCGAGTATACAGCGAGGACACTATATACACACACACACACGCACACACACACACACACACACACACGCGCACACACACGCGCACGCACGCACGCGCACACACGCGCACACGCGCACACACACACACGCACGCACACACACACACACACATTACCGCTGTGTGCAGCTCTTACCTTTTACACTGTGTTTTCCTTTAGGTAGTTTTGTTATGTGAGCAGCAGATTTTAATTCATGCCTGAAAATGAAAACACGAAGTTCAGCGGGTAAAAATCTAACAGGTTATGTGCCGTATATGTAGGTCTGTTTTTTTTTCTCATTTTGGGACAGAAACAAGGTCCGATACCATATAGTGGGGGCAACGTGAACCTAATATGATCTCAACAAGTGGCAGATCGTGTCTTGCAGGGCACTTAAAGAGATTTTATGGGTTCTTTTTCTATTAAGATGTTAACCCCTTCCCGGCATATGACATGCAGTTACGTCATAGCCGGGTAGGGGAAGTATGGAGCGGGCTCACGGAGTGAACCTGCTCCATACGATGCGGGTGCCGGCTGTAACAGCCGACACTTCAGAGTAATGAGTGCGATCCCGCTCGTTTAACTCGTTAAATGCTGCGGTCAATAGCGACTGCAGCATTTAAATTGTTAGAAAGAGGGGGCGGCCCCCTATAACAGCTGATCGCGCCTCCTCGCAACAGAATCGCTGGGGGGGGGGGGCGATGGTCGCTATGGATGCCTGGGGACCTAAGGATTGCCCCCAGGTCCGCCATCTTTGTGCATCTATTAAGTGCTGCCTCTGGCCTGTCAGAATCACGATATACTGCAGTACATTAGTATCTAACGATCGCTGGTTGAAGTTGCCTAGGGGGACTAATAAAAAAACAGTAAAAATTAGTGGTTTTTTTTTTGTGTAAAAAAATAAATAAATATTACAAGTTCAAAAAAACCCCCCTTTTCCCCCTAGAGCATAGTAAAAAAATACATAAATAAACATAATTGGTATCGCCGCGTCCGTAAAAGTCTGAACTATCACAATATATCATAATTTAATCCGCACGGGGACCCCCCACCGATCATATAAGGATGACCTATCTCGTGGATGGGTCATCAGTATGACAAAGCGCCCTGTGCCTGTACAGCCCCTTTAAATATAAAATTGCGTTATTACATGCTCCTCCTTGACTAAAAATATTCCTTAAAATTGCTAGGCGGATTTTTAAATAATTTAGTGGGACCTCGGCACGTAACACGACAGGTTGAGCCCTCTAAGTGGGTGCAGCTCTTTAAAGGGAGATTCCGATTGGGGACCACCTCTCCATTATGTCCATATGTCCTAATGGGACAACCTCTTAATGACTTTCCTACAGATCTAACGCAATTCTTATAAAAGAATTGTGCGTTTCAGATTTGACTTACATGTTTCCGAGCGCGACTTCTCCCAGCAGGATCAGGCCTATCGGATTACCGGGCATTGTATGACAGTAGTTTGCACTTTTAGATACTATGTCGGCAAAATAGATACCCTTACCGAACATGTAACCGGTCTGTAAAAGAAACAAAAAAAACAAACACAATAGGTGAACTCTATATTCACTTAATATAGGTGATGAGTGTGCACTGCAGGAATAGATCACTAGTATATAATGGAAGCCTTAATATGAGGATGGAACAAACCCATGAGTGTCGCCTCTAGATCACTCCATGCCACGTAGCGGCTCGCAGGGAGTCATTGCTTGAATACTGGTTTGGTGTCATACGTTATTTTATAATAATCAGGTCCATGTCGGATGGTGTTGTGGTATTACCATAGGGATGTAATGAGTCCGTCATGACCGCAACCTGCACCGAACACTCAGAAATACGTTTTCCGATTTACTACTATTAAAATATGACAACTATGGACGTTATCGGACTCCGATCATCTTATGCAACTCAAGTGGACGACCGAGGGCAGTTGGTAAAGGAAAACCGATGAAAACACATGATTGACTTTAAAGGGGTTGTCTCAGAGGTGACCCATTTCTGGATGCAGCCGCCGCAGCGACCATGGGGTCTCAAGTGGGGAGACTACCCTCTATGACTTCCATATACCCCACCAATCACATAGTCCTAGCGTAAGTGTATGAGTGGAAAAACCCTTTAAGTATCATTAGAATGATTTCGTGTTTAGGAGGTTGTCCAAGCCCAGACAGGAGTCCTCTCAATCATATGCGGGCCGGAGTCCTCCATATTCATGAGCTGTGGCTCCTCCCCTGCGGCTGACGACAGATTTCTACTTATGCACAATATGGGGGGGAAAGTGATCAATCAGCGGCGGTAGGAGCCGCTGCTCATAAATACGCTTGGCTCACGCTGCGGGAGATAAGCTGCCATTTTATGAAGACGACTGAATATTGCAAAGTACGCGACCCAGCGCTGGAGTCGGGGGTCTCTGTCACTACTTTATGCTGCTTTTTGACAGGGCAGCATAAAACATGGTGACAGATTCTCTTTAAGGATTTTCCTCCTCATCCTCCCACTCCTTACAATGCATTGAATGAACATTTTAAGGGTGTGAACTCACGACAGGTGCTTCGGGCGGAGCGATTCGCAGACCCTGGGATAAGATTCCAGCAAAGTTTGTTGTGCGGGAGCCGTGCCACAGCAGCTGGCGGTTGTGGAGCTGTTTGAAGGGCTTATAGCGCTGACCCTCTCCTTCTCGCTCGATCTTGAAAACCTTTTACATGGAAAAAGAAAAGAATTACAAAAAACAGCTGAAAATTCTTGAACTGCGATGAATCCTTCTCAGCAAGTTTTGGAAACTGAGAATATATAAAAGAAGCAAAACTCCCAACAGTGGGTGGGATAAGTTCCCTGTTAATCCCTTGTTTGGCCCCTTTAAAAAAAAGGGACATCCTATGATGAGCCTACACTACCGTCTCCCTGGTCTGATTATGGGCCTCCATTGCTATGTAAGTATTATTTATAGAACGCATGCAGCAGGCTAGTGTTGGTTCTGAAAAAGTGCAGCTCTCTTCTGTGCGGCTGTACCAGACACAGCCACACGGTGGCACTGTGTCTACCCGCATGCACTGCTGCCCCTTCATTCTGCTGCTCAGAGGGGGTCCACCGCCCCTGATTAAACCGATGGCCTATCCCACCCAGAGAGAAGGATTCCAGCTTACTGACACGTATAGCGAACCGGACCCAGCGTTTTAATGACATTTACTGAGAAAAGATAAAAGAACTAAACAAAAAAAAAAAACACTCACATCAAGAACCTCCAGGTCATACGCATTGTGGGTCTCAGCGTGAGTGTTCTTGACATACTGATGAATTATCTTGGCCTCCTCCGACTCCTTGTCAACCACCTGTAAGTAGAGAAGCGGCAAATTCGGAACAAAACTTTCCACATTTCATGCAATCCGGTTTCACAGACTTACTTTTAAAGGGGTTTTCCCGTCAGAGACATCTATGACATATCCACAGCACGTCATAAATGTCAGATAGATGCGGCTCCCACCTCTGGGACCTGCACCTATCTCTAGGACGGGGGTCCCCTAAACCCCGTTGTACTGCTCTGTGTTCCGGCTGACTTCCGACCACGAAGGAGAAAACAGAATAACTCGCTGAGCTACGCTGTTTCCGTGACTGCCATTCACTACTATGGGAGTTCCGGAAACGGCGTAGCTCGGCGAGCTATGATTTTTTCGTAACTTCCGACCATATAACCAAGAAGTGGCCGGGAGGCAGCGTGAAAAGAAAAAGGTAGAACGGGTTTAGGGGGCCCCGTGCTAGAGATGGGACCCGCTTCTATCTGACATTTCCTATGGGTATCCTCTCCCAAATTTCAATCAATATGTTCTTTTATCGATCAAACATCCAGTAAAAAATGGCAACGTTTCGACCCGTGACAAGTGGAGGGTCTGAGGAAAGCCGAGCAGAAATAAAGCGGCACAGCGCTGGCCTGAGTGCTCCTGCCTCTTTGTTTTAGCGAACGGCGGGGGTCTCAGTACTCGGACCCCCACCAATCAAAACTTCTGAAATGTCCCTATGACATGTCAGAAGTTTTCTGAAAGTATAGGTTCACTTTAAAGAGGATTCTTCAAATATCACAGGTAAAATACAATGGAAGGCTAAAGCTGACGAAATGCTCCCGGATTATTACCTTAATGTCGGTTTTAATCTTTTCATATTTCACATCAATTGGATCTTTCTCGGAATCGTCCGTGCCGCCTCTTAGGAGACTGTAAGCAACTTCGATGTCCAGCAGATTATCCAGCATCTGCACCTTGGCCTGGAAGACGTTAGAGATGCATCGTATAAAACGTATGAACCGCCACGGCATCCGACAAGCCAGCACGGAGCACCAGATGTATCCGCTTACCTGGATATAGTTCACATTATCCAGCAGAGGCGGCTTTTTCATTCCAAAGTCATGGGGTATTAATGTGTAGAAGCGATTTGACAGATCCAGTAGCCGAGCCTCAGTGGCGCTATCAGATACAGCCTGAAATGACAGAACAGCGCCATCTAGTGTTAATCCGTTGAATGCATCCTATACACAACGCAGCAGCTCCAAACATTTATCCTATTAACCCGTTAGTGACCGCCCATAGGTGTTTTTACGATGCGGTCGCCTTCTTATGGCGCTGCATCGGAATAAATAAACACCGCCGGGATCAGGTAAATATCCCTCCCTGCTCTCAGATACCAGAGGTAGCGGACCTGCTCGAGCGGGCAGGAACGATATCAGTATTGATTCCGCTCGTTTAACCCCTCAATAGTGAGAGCTGCATCTGAGTGGTTTTGGAGGGAGGGGGCTACCTTTTTCACCCCACCGTCACCCCGCAATGCGATCGAAGGGTGCCGGTGTATCTATGGCGGCCGGGGGCCTAATAAAGAGCGGAGGCATGGCCTAACAGATGCGGGCCCGTTTTACACATACAGGCAGTAATAGACTGCAATACAGAAGTATTGAAGTGTATTATAAAAACGATCAGATAATCGCATAGTGAAGTCCTCTAGGGGGACTAATAAAAAAAGGAAAAAAAAAAATGTTTCTGTGAATCCTGCCTTAAAAAAACGTGATAAAAAGTGACCAAAAAGTCGCATGTACTCCAAAATGGTACCAATAAAAAATACAAATCGACCCGCAAAAAAAAAAAAAAAAAAAAAAAAGTCAACTGCATCGACAGAAAAATAACAAAAAGTTATGGCTGCTTAAATATGGGCACACAAAAACACAGAATTATGAAAAAAAAAAAGTGTTTTTACGGTGTAAAAGTAGTAAAACATATGAAAACGATATAAGTTTGGTATCGTTGCAATCGTAAGAACCCGCTGAATAAAGTTATTGTGTTATTTATACCACACGGTAAACGGCGTAAATTTAGGACACAAAAAAGAGTGGCGAAATTGCTGTTTTTTTTTCTATCCCCTCCTTAATAAAAGTCAATAAATTCCATGTACGGGGGCGTGGCCTAGCAGCAGATGTAAGAGGACGTGCGTGGCTGGAGCTCCTGCTGTATTCATCCTGAAAGTACAGATTATCCCTGAAATACCCGGTAATATTCACCGATCTGGAGGAGTCGGTACCGCTTAATACAGCTGCAATGACCCGTTCTAAGAAACAAAAAACGCCGCCGGCGAGTACGGGGCCGAGAAGGCAAGATGGCGCCGAGGAGACTGACTGCAGGAGCAGGCACATGCGGTCTGAAGCGGCAGACTGGCTGGAGAGATTTGCAAGAACCCCTCGTGCGAGCGGATCTGCAGCAGGCAAGACGCCGGTGGCTGGCAGTGGGAAGGCAGACAACATGGCCTCAGGTTCCAGGTACTCCGTGCTGGGAGAGGACACGGTGAGTGAGGAGGAGGAAGAGCTGGGGAGTCAGCGGCGGGACAGGCGGGAGGAGGAAGATGGAGGCAGAACGCATAGCAGGAGAGACCAGGTGAAGGAGCCTTCCCTTGCTGATATATTCGCTGCGGTGAAGCAGAACTCCTCGATCTTATCTGTGCTGACCGGGCAGGTGGGAAGCCTGAAGGAAGATATTCTGCTGTTACGTAATGACTTAGTGGAAGAAAGAACCACAGTTATTGAGGGGAGAGTGTCTGAAGTGGAAGATGTTCTGCCGGAGCTCAGGCGGGATGTGCAGTCTCAGTCCTTGGCGGTGGTGGCACTGCAGGCTAAGGCGGATGATTTAGAAAATCGGCTACGCAGAAACAACGTGCGTCTGGTCGGAGTGCCGGAAAAAACGGAGGGCAATAACTCGGATGAGTTTTTTGAAAAATGGCTGCTGGAGCAGTTTGGCCGGGATGAGCTGTCTCCTTTATATGCGGTTGAAAGAGCGCACAGAGTGCCTACCAGACCGGGACCACCGGGGAGGCCCCCGAGGCCGGTCTTAGTGAAGCTGTTGCACTACAAGGACAGAGATAAGATCCTGAGGAAGGCAAGGGAACGGCAGGATATCTCCATCAATGGCGCCAAAATATCCTTTTATCCGGATTTCTCCGCGGAGGTGCAGAAGAAGCGGCTGCAATACTGGGATGTCAAGAAACGTCTGAGGAACTTGTCCATACCGTACTCCATGATGTATCCGGCCAAATTGCGGGTGGTTGCTTTTGGGACTGCTTCATTCTTTGAGAACCCCAGAGAGGCTGCAAGATGGCTGGACAGCAATGAGGCACGGTTGCGGAGACCGGCTGGAGAAGATGCGTGAAAGCCCGCCTGGGCGGTGAAGTCTGGAGCCATGTTGGCGTTTGCGGGACTGTAGCATATTATATGTTATTATGCAGTTCTCCGGTGTGTGAACACCCTTGTCTGAAACACCGCAGGGTGGTATCCTTTTAACAAGAATGGCCGCACCTGACGGCAATGTTATTGAGGGATTGTTACTGGGTACCTAATGTATCTGTAAACTCTGCTGATTGTGTGGGATTGTTTATTACATGCGAATAGCAGTGGGAGCCAGCGCTCACTGGAAGTGGTGAGAAAGTTAAACGGTTCACAGAGAGATGCCAATAGGGCATGTCAAAAGTTCGCACTATGGTGCGTTTCTGCTGGATAGGAGAGACAGTACATGTCGCTCTGACCCTTTTCGGAGGGGAGGTTTTGTTGGGGGGGGGGAGGGGAGGAGGGAACGAACGCACGGCCTAATATCTTGACTGGAGCAGGCTGGAGGAGTAACAGATTTCTTAAAGATATGGCGCCTGATGGGATCGGTTAAATGTCTATCCTGGAACGTCCGGGGAATACGGGAAGCTAGGAAACGGCAGGCAATCTTTAACTGGGTTAAACAACAAAATGCCCTGATAGTGGGGCTGCAAGAAACGCATCTGACTGGAGAGTCTGTATCCTTATTGCAGAGAGTGTGGATCGCACATGGGTTTCACTCATTTCACACGACTTATTCCAGGGGGGTGAGTTTGCTGATACACAGGAGTCTTCCCTTTGTCTGCCATTCGTCCTTTTCTGATGAGGAGGGGAGGTATGTGGGAGTGCATTGTACTATATATCACTGGGAGTGTATTCTGGTAGTGCTGTATATCCCTCCGCCTTATGCTAGCACTGTACTGAAACGAGTTATAGGAGAAACTCTCCAGGTGGCCTGAGGTACCGCTAATTGTGATGGGGGATTTTAATGCAGTGATGTCTGAAGGGTTGGATAGGTGTCATAGGGGAGGGGGGCAAAGTCGCGAATAGACTTGGTAGCATGCTCAGCTTCAGCGGTGCCGTACATAGCGCAAATAGAGTACCTACAGAGGGCGTTGTCAGACCACTCTCCGATGGCGGAGACGCTGGAAGTGAGTGTAAGGCCCACCAGGAACCCTGGGAATTGGAAGCTGAATGCGTTTTGGTTAAGATTGATGGATGCCGGGGAAATACGGAACCTGATAATAGAATATTTCAATTTTAATACTGAGTCAGTGCCGCGAGGGGTGTTATGGGATGCCATGAAAGCCTGGTTGAGGGGAGTATTCATTGAACATATTAAACGAATTAAAACTAAATCTATGCAGTTGGGAGAAAGTTTAGAGGATCGGGTGACAGAAACAGAAGGGAGACATGTAGAAGAGGGGTCCGAGGAGACACTTAGACATTGGGTGGAGGCGCAGACGTTGTTAAAAAATCACCAACTAAGGCCTCATGCACACGACCGTAAAAACTCCCGTTATTACGGGTCGTAATTACGACCCGTAATAACGGGCTCATAGACTTCTATTGGCCACGGGTACCTACCCGTTTTCTTACGGGAAGGTGCCCGTGCCGTTGAAAAAGATAGAGCATGTCCTATTTCAGGCCGTAATAACGGCACGGGCAGCCCATAGAAGTCTATGGAGCTCTCGTAATGACTGGTGGCTACATGTGTGCACCCGTCATTACGGCAGCGTTGCTAAGCGACATCAGTAAATGGTCACTGTCCAGGGAGCTGAAAGAGTTAACTGATCGGCAGTAACTCTTTCAGCACCCTGGACAGTGACTACCGATCAGTAAACCTGTAAAAAAGAAAAATAAAAGACGTTCATACTTACCGGCAACTTCCTGCTTCCTCCAGTCCGGTCTCCCGCCCGTTGCCTTGGTGACGCGTCCCTCTCGACATCCGGCCCGACGTCCTGGATGACGTTTCAGGCCATGTGATCGCTGCAGCCAATCACAGGTCAATCACAGGCTGCAGCGGTCCCATGGACTGCCGCGTCATCCAGGGATGTCGGGCTGGATGTGAAGAGAGGGACGCGTCACCAAGACAACGGCCGGGTAAGTATGAATTTCTTTCACTTTTATTACAGAAAAGGCTGTCCCTTCTCTCTATCCTGCACTGATAGAGAGAAGGGGCTGCCAATTAGTGCAGTGCTATTTTGCCGCCAAAAACGTGCCCGTAAATACGGGTGGAATACGGGTGACACCGGACCCATATTTACGGGCACGGGTTCGTAAATACTGGTGCAAAACGGGTCGAATACGTGTGACACCGGACCCGTATTTACGCCAGTATTTACGGGTGGGAAAAAATACGGTCGTGTGCATGAGGCCTAAAAAAGGCGGATAATAAACGATTATTCCTTAAACAGCAATATTATGAAGAAGGGGAACCGGCGGGGAGAATACTCGCTAGGATGGCAAAACCGCATGGGAGTAATAATTACATTCATGGCCTTAGGGGGGACGGGTGGAGACAGACACGGGGCAAATCCTGCAAATATTCCAGCGGTTTTATACTGACCTATATACATCCAAAGTGCATTACGACACACAGCAATTGGACGAGTACCTGGGAAACATTAATTTGCATACCTTGGGCCGGGAGGACCGTGAAAGCTTGGAGGCCCCTATTTCACTGGAGGAGTTGGAACAGGCGATAAGGGATATGGCAAATGAGAAAGCTCCGGGTCCAGATGGGTTACCGGGGGAAATCTATAAGGAATATGGGACGGAACTAGCGCCAGAATACTTGAGTACTTTGCAGGATAGTTTTGACAGAGGTAAACTACCAGACTCCCTATATGAGGCTACGATAGTGGTTCTCCCAAAAGAGGGGAAAGATAGTCAATTACCGGAGTCCTACAGACCAATATCCTTGTTGACATCGGATGTCAAGATTTTGGCAAAGATATTGGCGCTGCGGCTGAACAGGGTGGTACAGCATGTTGTGCATGAAGACCAAGCGGGGTTCATGCCCTCCAAATCGACGGCTGTCAACCTCAGGCGGCTGTTTTTAAATCTTCAGGCGACGCCGGATGAGCAAGGAGGAAGGGTGGTGCTAACGTTAGACGCCGCAAAAGCGTTCGACTGCGTAGAATGGGGGTACCTATGACGGGTAATAGAAAAGATGGGATTCGGACCTAACTTCGTGAAGTGGGTACAGCTGTTGTATGTGGCCCCTACAGCCCGCATACGGGTGAATGGTACAATGTCTGAGAAATTTTCACTGGCTCGGGGTACGTGCCAGGGGTGCCCACTGTCACCATTACGATTTGCCTTGGCATAAGACAGGAGGAGGGTATAAGAGGCTTGCAATATGGGGAAATGGAGGAAAAAATTTGATTATATGCAGACGATATTTTAATATATATGACGGACACTGAGAATACACTGCAGGTAGTAATGGATACGATCACAAGGTTTGGGGAGTTCTCGGGATTAAATATTAACTGGACCAAGTCTGCTTTGATGCCACTTGACACGGTGAATATTGTAGATACTGGAGGGGGACTCCGGATTCCGATAGTCTCTGAATTTACGTATCTAGGGGTTAAGGTGACGGCTAGGGTCCAAGACTACATGTCTTTGAATGTCTCACCACTGCTGCTGAAGGTGAAACATAAGGTGGATGCCTGGAACAGGCTCCCGCTCTCTGCTCTGGGGAGGACTAACCTAATCAAGATGATCCTTATGCCTCAAGTTTTATACATTCTTCATAACTCCCCAGTATGGATACCTAAACACTGGTTCAGACGATTGCACAATCTCTTTCGGGATCTGGTCTGGAAAAAAGGGGTTCCAAGGATTAAATTGGAGAAACTGCAATTGCCCAAAGACGAAGGGGGGGGGGGGGGGGGTAGCGCTGCCAAATGCCTGGATATATCACCTGGCTGCCCAGAGCCAACAATTTAAGGGATGGGAGGACACAGAGACTTGGGGTTCCAGTGCACGTTTATTGTCATATATGGGGGGAGGACTCAACCCACTAGAGGGTCTGGAAGCGCATACCTTTAAGAGATTGGCGAGTGCTAAACCAACGTTACTCCTGATACATAAAATATGGTGGCAATGCAAACAGATCCTGGGAGTGGGAATGTGCACCAAATATACTCCCCTATGGCATAATCCGGTCCTGTGGGAATTATACCAATTAGAGGGCATGCAAAAATGGGAGTTGGCAGGGGTTAGGCGATTACAACACTTGTATGATGATAACGGGTTGAGATCATTTCAGCAGTTGAAAGACCTATTTCCACTGGAGCACAATATGTTTTATCAATATTTGCAGATCCGTCATGCCCTACAGGCGCATGTGGTGGACCTGACGGTCTGTGCTCTTGGGGTCCTAGAGTATGTGGGACGGGCTGACACGACCAAAGGCCTGATCTCAATGGCGTACAGGAGCTTACTGTCCAAACACCTGGGAAACCCAATGATGCTGGTAAAAGCGAAATGGGAACGGGACGTTGGTCCATTGACTGAGGAGGAGTGGGAGGAGATATTAGCGTCCACATGTCACTTATCGCTCAGTCTGGCGCAGAGGAGATCACAACTCTTCCTGATACATAGAGTGTATCGCACCCCGTGGGTATTAAAACAGATGGGTATTAGAGCGGATGCTAAATGTCCTAGGTGCACGGAAGAGAAGGCGGATATACTGCATATGTTTTGGTCATGTGAGGCTCTGAGGACCCTATGGGGTGAAATATTGGATCTGATAAAGCAGGTGTATGGTCGGGAATTGGCGGCAGATCCTAAAGTTATGTTGTTGGGAGTGGTGGGAGAATTGGAGAGGGACAGAATGGCAAGGCTGGCAATTGCCAAAATATTATATCAAACGAGGAAATGCATTGCTAAACACTGGCTGGACGCGGAGCCACCAGGGATGAGGGAAATTGTAGGAATGTTGAACTATAATATCCTGATGGAGCAGAAGATATTTTCTAAAAGGGGCACGGAAAAAAAATTTGAGAAACAATGGAGCAGATGGCTGGCCTGTCCTGAGGTGCTGACACCTGAACTGAGCAGAATAAGGGCGAGAGTCGTATGAGGAACTGGAGGTGACAGAGTTGGGAGCAAAGAAGGGGTGGTGGGAAACTTGATAAGAGAAATGTGCTCTGACCAGGAATGGTACTAGAAACAAAGGGCGGAGATATAGTGGGGGGCCGTGCGGGGAGGGGGGAAGTTGGGGATTTCCTGATATGCTGTCACTATTGTATACGATGTTGGAAAATTGTAATGTGAATGTTACTGTGTTATTTCATTTCTGTGTTCGTATCAATAAAATTGGTTTGATTTAAAAAATAAATAAATTCCATGTACCCCAAAATGGTGCTATTAAAAAATACAACTTGTCCTGCAAAAAACAAGACGCAAAAATAAAAAAGTTATAGCTCTTTGAATGAGACGATGGAAAAACGTAAAAAAAAAAAAAAAGCTTGGTCATTAAGGCCTAAAATAGGCTGGTCATTACAGGGTTAATTGGTAGAAAAGGATTATAAAGTATATACAAGTACATGAAACTCACCTGCTGTACTTCGTTTAGAATCGAATAGGCGCTTTGGATCTGTCGCTTGCTGAGTTTGCCCAACGGCATCTTCTGGAGATCAATCTATAGTATATAAAGAAATAAATAAAAAATCAATGCATTAAATTACCAGGCATCGAGAGTCAATTCTTATTGGCTTATTTCCATTAAAGGGGCTCTCCGGCCATCTTATCCTTAGGATAGTCCATCAATATCAGATCGGTGGGGGTCTGACTCCCGGCACTCCCTGCCGATTAGCTGACAGATGGGGCTGCGGCATTCATCGCGGCCTTTTCCTAGTTTACAGGCAGTGCCGTACACTTTCGTGGCGGATAGGATTGGGATTGCCGTTTCAGTAACATTCAAGTTGAATGGGACTGAGCTGCAATCCCATTCACAGCCGCTTCCCAGGTGTACGGCACGGTGCCTAGTAAACGAATGCCGCAGCCCCATCAATCAGCTAATCGGCAGGCAGTGCCGGGAGTCAGACCCCCACCGATCTGATATTAATGGACTATCCTAAGGATAGGCCATCAATATAAGGTGCCCGGAGAACCCCTTTAACCCTCTTTGGCCACTTTTGACCTTCCTGACAGAGCCTCATTTTTCAAATCTGACATGTTTCAATTTATGTGGTAATAACTCCGGAATGCTTTTACCTATCCAAGCGATTCTGAGATTGTTTTCTCGTGACACATTGGACTTTATGTTACTGGCAAAATTTGCCCGATACATTCAGTATTTAATTGTGAAAAACACCAAAATTTAGCGAAAAATTGCAAAAATTAACATTTTTCTCAATTTAAATGCATCTGCTTGTAAGACAGGCAGTTATACCACACAAAAATGTTGCTAACTAACATCCCCCATATGTCTACTTTAGATTGGCATCGTTTTTTGATCATCATTTTATTTTTCTAGGACGTTACAAGGCTTAGAACTTTAGCAGCAATTTCTCACATTTTCAAGAAAATTTCAAAATGCTATTTTTACAGGGGCCAGTTCAGTTGTGAAGTGGCTTTGAGGTCCTTAGATATTAGAAACCGCCAATAAGTCACCCCATTTTAAAAACTGCACCCCTCAAAGTATTCAAAACAGCATTTAGAAAGTTTCTTCACCCTTTAGACATTGCGCAGGAATTAAGGCAAAGTAGAGGTGAAATTTACAAAGTTCATTATTTTTTTCCAGAAATTCATTTTGAATCCATTTTTTTTGTACCACAGAAGGTTTTACCAGAGAAATGCAACTCAATATTTATTGCCCAGATTCTGCAGTTTTAGGAAATATCCCACATGTGGCCGTAGCGTGCTACTGGACTGAAGCACCGGCCTCAGAAGCAAAGGAGCACCTGGTGGATTTTGGGCCTCCTTTTTATTAGAATATATTTTAGGCACCATGTCAGCTTTGAACAGGTCTAGTGGAACTAAAACAGTGGAAACCCCCCAAAAGTGACCCCATTTGGGAAACTACACCCCTCGAAGAATTTATCTAGGGGTGTAGCAAGCATTTTGACAGGCCAGTTTTTTTGCAAAAATTTTTGGAACTAGGCCATGAAAATGAAAATCTACATTTTTTCAAATAAAATGTAGGTTTAGCTAATTTTTTTTCATTTCCAAAAGAACTAAAGTAGAAAAAGCACCACAGCATTTGTAGAGCAATTTCTCCCGAGTAAAACAGTACCCGACATGTGGTAATAAACGGTTGTTTGGACACACGGCAGGGCTTAGAATGGAAAGTGCGCCATTTGGCTCTTGGAGCTCAAATTTAGCAGAAATGGTTTGCGGAGGCCATGTCACATTTGCAAAGCCCCAGAGGTGACAAAACAGTGGAAACCCCCAACAAGTGACCCCATTTTGGAAACTATACCCCTCGAGGAATTTATCTAGGGGTGTAGCAAGCATTTTGACCGGCCAGTTTTTTTGGAAAAATTTTTGGAACTAGGTCATGAAAATGATAATCTACATTTTTTCAAATAAAATGTAGGTTTAGCTAATTTTTTTTCATTTCCAAGAGAACTAAAGTAGAAAAAGCACCACAACATTTGTAGAGCAATTTCTCCCGAGTAAAACAATACCCCACATGTGGTAATAAACAGTTGTTTGGACACACGGCAGGGCTTAGAAGGGAAAGAGCGCCATTTGGCTCTTGGAGCTCAAATTTAGCAGGAATGGTTTGCGGAGGCCATGTCACATTTGCAAAGCCCCAGAGGTGACAAAACAGTGGAAACCCCCAACAAGTGACCCCATTTTGGAAACTATACCCTTTGAGGAAATTATCTAGGGGTAGAGTGAGCAGTTTTACCCCACAGGTTTTTTACAGAACTTATTGTAAGTAGGCCGTAAAAATGAAAATCTACATTTTTTCAAAGAAAATGTAGGTTTAGGTATTTTTTTTTCATTTCCACAAGGACTAAAGGAGAAAAAGCACCACAACATTTGTAAAGCAACTTCTCCCGAGTAAAATAATACCCCACATGTGGTCACAAACATCTGTTTGGACACACGGTAGGGCTCAGAATGGAAGGAGCACCATTTGGATTTTGGAATGGTTTCTGGGTGTCATGTCATATTTGCTGAGCCCCTGTAGTACTAGTACAGTGGAAACACCCCAAATGTGACACCATTTGGGAAACTGCACCCCCTGAGGAATCATCTAGGGGTATAGTGAAAATTTTGATCCCAAAGGTTTTTTGCTGAATTAATTAGAATTAAGCCATGAAAATGAAAAATATTTTTTTTTCCAACAAGATGTAGTTTTAGATACACATTTTTCATTTTTACAAGGAATAGAGAAGAAAAAGCACCCCAACATTTGTAAAGTAATTTCTCCCGAGTACGGTAACACCCCATATGTGGTTATAATCGACTGTTTACATATATGGGAGCATTCAGAAGAAAAGGAGCGGTATTTATCTTTTGGAGCGTAGATTTTTCTGGAATGGTTTGCGGACGCCATGTTGCATTTGCAAAACCCCTGATGTACCAAACAAAAGTGACCCCGTTTTAGAAACTACACCCCTAAAGGCATTTATCAAGGGATGTAGTGACAATTTAGACTCCACAGGTGTTTTTCAGAAATGAATACGAAGTGGATGGTGCAAAGTGAAAATTGCAATTTCTCCACTGATCTGCCCATTCACCGCACAAGATGTTGTGCCCCTAGAGAATCTTACCCCATAAATTGTTAAGCGGGTTCTCCCGGGTATGGTAATGCCTTACTTGTGGCCATAAATTGCTGTTTGGGCACGCTGTAGGGCTAAGAAGGGAAAGACCGCCATTTTGAGCATGGATTTTGCTTGGTAGTAGTTCTGTTTGGGATTTTGCTGGTATTTCAGTTTATAATGTGGTGGCATATGTAAACTGTGTGGAGTATATCAGGGTATATGTAATCTGTGCGGAGTACATCAGGGTATATGTAATATGTGAGGAGCACATCAGGGTATATGTAATATGTGAGGAGTACATCAGGGTATATGTAATATGTGAGGAGTACATCAGGATATATGTAATATGTGAGGAGTACATCAGGGTATATGTAATCTGTGCGGAGTACATCAGGATATATGTAATCTGTGCGGAGTACATCAGGGTATATGTAAACTGTGTGGAGTATATCAGGGTATATGTAATCTGTGCGGAGTACATCAGGGTATATGTAATATGTGAGGAGTACATCGGGGTATATGTAATATGTGCGGAGTACATCAGGGTATATGTAATATGTGAGGAGTACATCAGGGTATATGTAATCTGTGAGGAGTACATCAGGGTATATGTAATCTGTGAGGAGTACATCAGGGTATATGTAATATGTGCGGAGTACATCAGGGTATATGTAATATGTGCGGAGTACATCAGGGTATATGTAATATGTGAGGAGTACATCAGGGTATATGTAATATGTGAGGAGTACATCAGGATATATGTAATATGTGAGGAGTACATCAGGATATATGTAATATGTGCGGAGTACATCAGGGTATATGTAATATGTGAGGAGTACATCAGGGTATATGTAATATGTGAGGAGCACATCAGGGTATATGTAATATGTGAGGAGTACATCAGGGTATATGTAATCTGTGCGGAGTACATCAGGGTATATGTAATATGTGAGGAGCACATCAGGGTATATGTAATATGTGAGGAGTACATCAGGGTATATGTAATATGTGAGGAGTACATCAGGGTATATGTAATATGTGAGGAGTACATCAGGGTATATGTAATCTGTGCGGAGTACATCAGGATATATGTAATATGTGCGGAGTACATCAGGGTATATGTAATATGTGAGGAGTACATCAGGGTATATGTAATCTGTGCGGAGTACATCAGGGTATATGTAATATGTGAGGAGTACATCAGGGTATATGTAATCTGTGCGGAGTACATCAGGGTATATGTAATCTGTGCGGAGTACATCAGGGTATATGTAATCTGTGCGGAGTACATCAGGGTATATGTAATATGTGAGGAGTACATCAGGGTATATGTAATATGTGCGGAGTACATCAGGGTATATGTAATATGTGCGGAGTACATCAGGGTATATGTAAGCTGTGAGGAGTACATCAGGGTATATGTAATATGTGCGGAGTACATCAGGGTATATGTAATATGTGAGGAGTACATCAGGGTATATGTAATATGTGAGGAGTACATCAGGTTATATGTAATATGTGAGGAGTACATCAGGGTATATGTAATATGTGAGGAGTACATCAGGGTATATGTAATATGTGAGGAGTACATCAGGGTATATGTAATATGTGAGGAGTACATCAGGGTATATGTAATATGTGAGGAGTACATCAGGGTATATGTAATATGTGAGGAGTACATCAGGGTATATGTAATCTGTGCGGAGTACATCAGGATATATGTAATATGTGCGGAGTACATCAGGATATATGTGATATGTGAGGAGTACATCAGGGTATATGTAATATGTGAGGAGTACATCAGGGTATATGTAATATGTGAGGAGTACATCAGGGTATATGTAATCTGTGCGGAGTACATCAGGGTATATGTAATATGTGAGGAGCACATCAGGGTATATGTAATATGTGAGGAGTACATCAGGGTATATGTAATATGTGAGGAGTACATCAGGGTATATGTAAGCTGTGAGGAGTACATCAGGGTATATGTAAGCTGTGAGGAGTACATCAGGGTATATGTAATCTGTGCGGAGTACATCAGGGTATATGTAATATGTGAGGAGTACATCAGGGTATATGTAATCTGTGCGGAGTACATCAGGGTATATGTAATATGTGAGGAGTACATCAGGATATATGTAATATGTGAGGAGTACATCAGGGTATATGTAATCTGTGCGGAGTATATCAGGGCATAATAGGAGGGTATAATCATGGGGTAAATAATACAATTCTCCATAGATGTGTGTTACGCTGTGAAGCGATCCGTTATGCGCAGGCCGGCGTCACACTGATAAACGGTTTTCTTTCTTATCCCTCCTTTGTAACGCTCTGCACCTTTTGGGGACTTTTTCTCCTTCGTAGTTTGGGAAATATTACTGGGAAAGTTTTGCGCTGATATAATACGGGCGCCCTCGCTTCCAGCGGATGTGCTATGTCCCTTCCCTTTCCTAGTTCCTAAATACTCGGGCCCTGAAACTGAAGGAATGTTCCCCTCCGGCCTGCGCATTGAGATGTTTTTCATCACCGCATTACTAGTGCCGTAACTTTTTTGTTTTTCAGTTGATTGAGCGGTGTGCGGGCTTGTTTTTTGCGAGACGGGCTGTAGATTTTATTGGTACCATTTTAGAACACATACGACTTTTTGATCACTTTTTATTTCATTTTTTGGTAAAGGAAATTACCAAAAACAAGCAATTCTGGAATAGTTTTTTATTGTTTTTTTTTATCGGCATCCACAGTGCGCCCTAGATTACATGTTAGCTTTATTCTGCGGGTCGATACGATTACGGCGATACCAAATTTATATAGTTTTTTTTATGTATTGCGGCTTTTGCACAATAAAATCACTTTTTTTATAAAATCATTTGTTTTCTGTGTCGCCATATTCTAAGACCCATAACTTTATTATTTTTGCGTGCACAAAGCGGTGTCAGGGATTATTTTTTGCGGCACGGATTGGCGTTTTTTATTAGTACTATTTTGGAGTAAATGTGACTTTTTGTTCACTTTTTATAGCATTTTTTGGAAGGAGATGTGACCTAAAAACAAAGATTCTGGCGCTGTTTTTCATGTTTTTTTTTTTACCGCGTTCACCGTGCGGGATAAATTACATAATAGTTTTGTAGTTTGGGTCGTTACGGACGCGGCGATACCAATTATGTATAGTTTTTTTGATTTTTACGGTTTTTCCCATAATAAAATACTTACTATGGGAAAAAAGACAGTTTAGCTTTATTTTTATTTGAAATGTGTGTGTTTTTATTGTTTTACCACATTTTTATTTACTTTTTTTTACTTTTTTTACTTGTCCCACTAGGGGACATGAGGGCCTGATGCCCCGATCGCTACTCTAATACACTGCACTACATACGTAGTGCAGTGTATTAGCGCTGTCAGTTATTCACTGACAGCAAGCCTATGAGGACTCGCCGCAGGCGGGTCCTCATCGGCTCCCGTACAAGGCAGACTCGGACGCCATTTTCTGGCGTCCGATTGCCACAGCAACCCAGCGATTGCATCACTGGGTTGCCGATCGGGTGAAAACCTATCAGATGCTGCGCTCTATTGAGCGCAGCATCTGAGGGGTTAATCTGCCGGATCGGAGAGTAGCTCCGGTCCGGCAAGTTCCAGGAGGGTGCCAGCTGTATAATACAGCTGTCCCCCCGCAGTGATAGTGCCGACTCTGCTTCTGAGCCCGCACCATCACTGCGCCGTATATATACGGCGCTTTGCGGGAACCACCTCCCGACAGCGCCGTATATATACGGCGTATGTCGGGAAGGGGTTAAAGGGAATGTGTTGCCAGAAAAACATGTTTGTTTTTTTTTAATTAAACATTTAGTGTGTAGGTGATTAAACATTGTTCAAATTTTTTTTATTTTTTTCACGAGTCAGGAAATATTATAAATTAGATTCTAATTTATAATATTTCCCATTTCTGGTCACTAGATGGAGCTATTCCCAAAATTGCAGCATTGCAAAATTTGGTAAAAAGCCCTCGCTCTAGTGAGCTCTCAGCATCCCCCCCTCCTTTATCCTGGCTAGTGCCGGGATAAACGAGGGGTTTGAACGAGGTCTATCCTCCTACACTGTGTGTCGCCATTTTTTGAGCTAACACACAGTGTAGAAGGTTTACATACAGTAGTAAACACACACAAACACGAACATACATAGAAATCTCTTACCTGCTCCTGCCGCCGTGGCTCCCTCCGGCCCGTCCGCTCCGTCTGCTGCCGCTGGTCCAAGTGCACAAGTCCGGAAGCTGCGACCGGAAGTAGTAATCTTACTGTCCGGCCGCGACTTCCGGTCCACAGGAAAATGGCGCCGGACGGCGCCAATTTCAAATTGGACTGTGTGGGAGCGGCGCATGCGCAGTTCCCACACAGACGCCGTACACAGAAGTGGATGGGACGGGAGCCGACTGTGGCTGCCGTATTCCATGTCTGTATGTGTCGTTAATCGACACTTACAGAAATGGAACAAAAAATGGCAGCCCCCATAGGGAAGAAAAAGTGTAAAAATAAGAAAAAGTAAAACACAAACACACAAATAAATATAAACGTTTTTAATAAAGCACTAACATCACTCAAAAGTGGCCGGACCCCTTCGGGTAAAGCCACACAGGACAGAAATGCTGAGGATTTTAGCAAACAAAATCGGCAGCGGATACAGTTGTATGCAAGTGGATAATATTTAACACCTCTTATCCACATGCTGCAGAATGTTTCCGCAGGGAAAGTGGCCTGCGGTGCAGATTTTCAAATCCGCAGGATGCCAATGGCTTTTGCAGATTTTCCCCGTTGACTTTACAGCGTTGTTCACACAGTGAGGATTAGATGTAGATTTTGGCTTTAAAAAAATAAATAAATAAATACATGCAAAATCTGCATCAAATCTGCACTGTGTGAACAAGGCCTAAGGAGGGAAAAAAATAAATAAATCTGCAACCAAATTTGCTGGTAATATCGTGGATTTTGAGCAAAATCCGCCAGTGCAGATTTTAAATGAATGCATTTTTTTCCTTCTTAAGAAATCCACATTATTCCGACCTATGAGGACTTAAAGAGGCTCTGTCACCAGATTTTGCAACCCCTATCTGCTATTGCAGCAGATCGGCGCTGCAATGTAGATTACAGTAACGTTTTTATTTTTAAAAAACGAGCATTTTTGGCCAAGTTATGACCATTTTCGTATTTATGCAAATGAGGCTTGCAAAAGTACAACTGGGCGTGTTGAAAAGTAAAAGTACAACTGGGCGTGTATTATGTGCGTACATCGGGGCGTGTTTACTACTATTACTAGCTGGGCGTTGTGTATAGAAGTGTCATCCACTTCTCTTCACAACGCCCAGCTTCTGGCAGTGCAGCACTGTGACGTCACTCACAGGTCCTGCATCGTGTCGGCACCAGAGGCTACACTTGATTCTGCAGCAGCATCAGCATTTGCAGGTAAGTAGCTACATCGACTTACCTGCAAACGCCGATGCTGCTGCAGAATCATCTGTAGCCTCTGGTGCCGACACGATGCAGGACCTGTGAGTGACGTCACAGTGCTGCACTGCCAGAAGCTGGGCGTTGTGAAGAGAAGTGGATGACACTTCTATACACAACGCCCAGCTAGTAAAAGTAGTAAACACACCCCGATGTACACACATAATACACGCCCAGTTGTACTTTTACTTTTAAACACGCCCAGTTGTACTTTTGCAAGCCTCATTTGCATAAATACGAAAATGGTCATAACTTGGCCAAAAATGCTCGTTTTAAAAAAATAAAACCGTTACTGTAATCTACATTGCAGCGCCGATCTGCTGCAATAGCAGATAGGGGTTGCAAAATCTGGTGACAGAGCCTCTTTAAAGTACAGCTAAATAGAAGTGGAAGGGTTCCTGCTGCCGAGTGACTTTATGATCAGCCGTCATCACTTAGGAAAGGGAAACCACTCCACAAGCAATCATTTCCCCTTCATTACACTGCAGCCATTACAATGATTCTGCGGTGCGTGCGTATGGGGGGCCTATGGAAGCTCCTGCCCAATGATGAAAATCCCTTTAAACAGGTGTCACGGAAATTTTTTTTTTTTATATGTTTTTGCTTTTAGTATGTTATTAAAATACATTTTATTTATTTTTGTTTTACTTTTTTCTTACTTTTACTTCCCTATGGGGGCTGCCATTTTTTTTTCCATCTCTGTATGTATCGATTAACGGCACATACAGAGATGGAATACGGCACATACAACCCCATAGAGAATGCGAGCGGGAGCCGTTCCATTCACTATAGCGTACGCCGTCTGTGTGGGAACGGAGAATGCGCCGCTCCCACACAGTCCAAAAGGAAGGTCTTCGGCCGAGCGACATCCAGCGCAATTTTCATGTGGACCGGAAGCCGCGGCCGAACGGTAAGATGACTACTACAGGTCGCGGCTTACGTCCATATGTTCAGATGCAAGGACTAGGAACGGAGGCAACAGCAGGAGCAGGTAAGTTATGTTTGTGTATGTTCGTGTTATACTGTGTGATTACCACTGTATCTAATCCTCCTACACTGTGCATTCGCTCAAAAAATGGCGGCACACAGTGTAGGAGGTTTGAACATTTAACCCCCTACTTTCTCCTGGCACTAGCCAGGATAAAGGAGGGGGGATTCTGTGAGCTCACTAGAGCGAGTGTGTCTACACCAAATTTGCAGCATAAAGCAATGTGGTTGCTTTACCACATTGCAATGCTGCAATTTTGGGAATTGCTCCCTCTAGTGACCAGCACAGGGAAATGTTATAAATGAGAATCTAATTTATAATATTTCCTGACTTGTGAAAAAAATGAAAAAAAAATTAGAACAATGTCTAATCATGTATATACTAACTGTTTAACTAAAAAAAAAAAAAAATATATATATATATTTTTCTAGCGACACATTCCCTTTAACTAGTATTTTAAATCCAAACAGGTGAAATACCTCAAACTCCACCATGGCTTTTTTCATGCTCTCCACATCAAATATCATCTTGATGAGCTCCTGTACAGGCTTAGGAAGTTTAGATTTGGCACCGGCTCCTACTGAAAGTTTCTTCACCACATCTTCCTCCTGTGAAACACAAAGAAATGTAATGAACACCTATGGTCACAGCTCCGCAGTTTCTTACTGAATCTGTCCCCATCTTTAGAAGGACACGCGCAAACAAAATTGCAATAAAATGCCACTGAACGCCCCCCCCCCCCTCTGTATTAGGGACCTTGTAATGATATGCACAATTGTTGAAAATCAGTGCACCCCCCTTGCCGATTAGCCGAGATGGGTCACTTTACTGTGAAAGCTTCTGTTCAGGTGAAATCTCTCAGCCAATTGGCAAGAGGTATGTGCGGTTTTAATATTTATGAGCCTATGAGGGACCATGTGGGTAAGTGGCACGGTGAAGGTCGTGACCGCACCCACAAGGTTTTTATTAGATTTTCAATGGGAGGATCGACTTTTTGGGTCTGGAACAGTAACACGTGACGTAATATACGCGGTATAAAGCCGTACACCCCACAATGACATACCTGCCCGTAGTCTATCTCCAGAGGATAGAACTTGTTGGGGTACTTGGTGAAGTTTGTTGAATGCCAGGCATTGCCCGTCTTTTCTTGGTACAAGTTCAAGAAATGGTCAATGGCTTCTTCTTTGGAGTTCATTTCTTCCAGTTTATTACTGCCAATAACCGTCCCCACGCGACCCCAGGAACGAAACACCCAGTGCCTGCAGACGTCGCCAGAACAAGAGTCATTACAGGGTGCCATGTAATTCCCAGATGTGATAGCAGAAGAGCCATCCCTGAAGCACGCAGCCCCCTCCACCTCCACCCAAGATCAACCATCCCCTCCTCCCCCATCTCTACCGCACCAGCGTGGGAGCGGATCACCGACCTGGAGTCTCTGTCGTGTTCTATCAGCTGCAGCTTGTAGTAAGAGTTCGTCCCTCGCGTTATATCCACCAGGCCTAGGGTAGCGCTGAAGATCTTGCTGCTCTTCTCCAGCACGTGACATGAATTTTCCAGTCCTGACATAAAGAAATAAATTTTACCCTTTAGGTTCGGATTACCTGGCACACCGGCGAAGCATTCTGTACATGGCAGACGCACTCCACCGCAGCTCTGACACCCCATAATGAGGGTCAGCGACCTTCAGCAGTCCAGCTGTTGTAAAACTACAATTCCCAGCATGCCATGACAGCCTTTGGCTGGAATAATAAGGCCTTTGGTGGTCAGTGCATGCTGGGAGTTGTAGTTTCACAAAGTCTGGTGTACACAAGGTCGCTGATTCCCTGCCATAACGTATGAAGTTATATAGAATTACTTACCAGAATCTGGGTCAACAGCCGCTCCTCCTTTAACGGTCAATTTCATTTTTTTTTCCAATTTGCTGCCACCTTAAATAAGAAAACAATAGTCAATGTCTTCAATGAGGATGTTCTTACAACACATGACAAGTCTGGGATCCTGGCTGAGAAAATAGAAATCCTCAACTTGGGTTATTACAATATATTCAGTGTAGATTTTCAGTAACCTGGGAAATGGGGGGGGGGGGGGGGGGGGGGGGGGGGGGGGGGGGGGGGGGGGCGTTCAGTGGCTACTAAAGTGCGGAGAGTTATAGTCACAATCCAGACACCGTATCGGTCACATGAATTGACAGCAAGCATGACTTCCAGTGGTCAATATTGTTATAAGCATTGGAACCCCAAAGGGTTGTTTTTTTAGGATTAGATAAATATGAAATATCTCCATTAAGGTCTATTCCCACCTCAGCGTACATTTGCCGCAAGCGCAGGTAAAGCTCCTGGTGCATACGCCAAACATATCCCTAGAGGCCCATTCACCCATCGGGCTGGTATACCTTTTTCTATGTTATAGGTTAGTTGACTTCTTTATTCCATTCAGTAAAAACAAGCCAAAAAAAACCAAAAAGGATCGCACAAGGTATATCGTTTTTAAACATGTGAGCCTACGGATCACGCATGCCACTGTATGCCAACGTCAGATATTCCCGATATATTTAGCATCAGCGTTCAGCGGCTTCTAAACTAAGGCTACATTCACACGAGCGTGTCCGATTTGCGTGCGCAAAAAACGGACCGTGTTTCCTGCACTTCATGTTCACGTGCCGTCAGTGTGCTTTGCACGTGGCATCCGTTTTTCAGACCCGTCATTATCCTCGGCAAGCACGTTTTTTGCTTTTCTTAATTTCTCTGCATTTCTTTAGCAACTGATGCGTGAAACACGGACAGAACACCGATGTCGTCTGTGTGCTGTCCGGGTTTTTCATGCACCCGTAGACCTCAAAGGGCGACAAGGTCCGCAAAAACGCACCGAGATAGGACATGCAGTAAGTTTCACGTAACGGACACACGCTGCGTGAAAAATCATACATGTCTGGATAGCCCCATTGATTTGCATGGGTCCGTGTGCTGTGCGTGATTTCAACAGACAGAACACAGACACGCTCGTCTGAATGAGCCCTAACCGGGTCTCCCAATTTGAGCCAAGAGGGAATGTCACATTGAATAGGAAAATTTGTACTGTGATATGCCCCATAACATGCAGATTTACATGCCATTCAGGGTCTGCGGAAAGCTTGGTGACCATGCTTACAGGCAGCAGCACATAGGAGGACATATCAGGGACTTCTCTCTCCAGGGCTTTTCCATTTTCATCTTACTCACCTTGCTCTTCCTTCACTTTGCTGGAGCTCTTCCCTGTGCTGGGCTTCTGTTTGGGCTTTGCTTCCACTTCTGTCTTGACCTCGGCCCCCCAGGTAGATATGCCGTGCTGGGTCAGTAGTTCTTGGACGCTCTTCTCAGACTGCAGCTCCTTCAGGAAGTCTTCACTTACCACCCGAACATTGGCTGCTTTTAGATCTTCCATCTTCTTGTTCATCTTCTCCACCTCCTCTGTTGGCGGGTAACAAGCAGACACGTCACATATGAGACAAGCATGAAGCAAAGGACTCGCGATCCGTCTCTGGAAAATGTCATTAATCTCACGTCTGGTTTATGGGCAATGATGCAATGCGTCCTGGCATCAGAATCACAGTTACTGCAATAAGAGAACTAAAGCTACAATAAGGGGAGTGCAAGGGAACCAAGATATAAGAGCTGCAGCAAGGGCGAGGGGAAGGCCGAGAGAGAGGAGCGGCGAGGGCAAAGCCCGAGAGAGAGGAGCGGCGAGGGGAAGGCCCGAGAGAGAGGAGCGGCGAGGGGAAGGCCCGAGAGAGAGGAGCGGCGAGGGGAAGGCCCGAGAGAGAGGAGCGGCGAGGGGAAGGCCCGAGAGAGAGGAGCGGCGATGGGGAAGGCCCGAGAGAGAGGAGCGGCGAGGGGAAGGCCCGAGAGAGAGGAGCGGCGAGGGGAAGGCCCGAGAGAGAGGAGCGGCGAGGGGAAGGCCCGAGAGAGAGGAGCGGCGAGGGGAAGGCCCGAGAGAGAGGAGCGGCGAGGGGAAGGCCCGAGAGAGAGGAGCGGCGAGGGGAAGGCCCGAGAGAGAGGAGCGGCGAGGGGAAGGCCCGAGAGAGAGGAGCGGCGAGGGGAAGGCCCGAGAGAGAGGAGCGGCGAGGGGAAGGCCCGAGAGAGAGGAGCGGCGAGGGGAAGGCCCGAGAGAGAGGAGCGGCGAGGGGAAGGCCCGAGAGAGAGGAGCGGCGAGGGGAAGGCCCGAGAGAGAGGAGCGGCGAGGGGAAGGCCCGAGAGAGAGGAGCGGCGAGGGGAAGGCCCCGAGAGAGAGGAGCGGCGAGGGGAAGGCCCCGAGAGAGAGGAGCGGCGAGGGGAAGGCCCGAGAGAGAGGAGCGGCGATGGGGAAGGCCCGAGAGAGAGAGAGGAGCGGCGAGGGGAAGGCCCGAGAGAGAGTAGCGGCGAGGGGAAGGCCCGAGAGAGAGGAGAGGGGAAGGGCCGAGAGAGGTGAGTGAACTGTGAGAGGCACATCAAGAGTTAGGAGAGCAGTAGCGATTCTTCTATTAGAGTATATAAAGGGACAGACTATAGAAAAAAAAAAATGTAAACATTTTTTTTTTTTTAATTATAAAATTCACATGAAATACCTTTTTGGAAAATCATCCCCCCCACAAATTATTCTCGTACAGCTGGCCCCAAACCAAATACCATAGATTGAACATGTAATGTTAACGGTGGACAGTGACGAACATGAGTAAGAAGTCTATCTTAAGGCAACACGATATGATTACCAAAAAATAATATTTTTTTTTTTTTAAATATATATATTTTTTTTTTTACTATTTTCACAAACTACAAGTCTAAAAATTGTAAAAAACAAAACAAAGATAAAAGGAGAAAATTGCATTGGGCATGAAAAATCACGTCGATTGCTGCATCTTGATGATGCATTTTGCTGGTGGTCCTGCTTGTTCACGGTGATGCAGGGGAGGGGGAGACTTACTCTTGGTGCTTATGCAGACCGTGGCTTTATTTACAGATCCTGTCGTCTTTCCGCCCAGATCTTCAATCAAAGCCTTGGTTTCCTCTTTGTTCTTGGAAAGTTTACCGACTACAAGAACCACCATTTTGGTCAATGGTTTCCCTGTTAATGAAAAAACAAAAACACAATTACTTTCTGATGTCAGCCGCCTAATATTTATTCTTTACACAAGAGTTCAGATCTAAAGCTCCCGTCCACCTTCAGGTACAGGCTCTTCTTTAACAGCTGGAGTGGTGGTGACAGGAGCAGCCACAGGAGTTGGGGCAACAGGCAGAAAGGCGCGGTCATGTCTTTTAAATTTAAACTTCTTCAGATACGGAACCTCATGAAACTCCTGGAAATAGAAAAAGAAGATGTATAAAAAGAAAGTGAAGATCAGTCTCTCCAAGTCCTACTGCAGATACCGGCTCAGCTGTGAGGTCTGCACTGCACGCGCACATATATTCTTGTATATAGGGGGCAGTATTATAGTAGTTATATTCTTGTATATAGGTTGCAGTATTATAGTAGTTATATTCTTGTATATAGGGGGCAGTATTATAGTAGTTATATTCTTGTATATAGGTTGCAGTATTATAGTAGTTATATTCTTGTATATAGGAGCAGTATTATAGTAGTTATATTCTTGTATAGGGGCAGTATTATAGTAGTTATATTCTTGTATATCGGAGGCAGTATTATAGTAGTTATATTCTTGCACATAGGGGGCAGTATTATAGTAGTTATATTATTGTATATAGAGGCAGTATTATAGTAGTTATATTCTTGTATATAAGGGGCAGTATTATAGTAGTTATATTCTTGTATATAGGGGGCAGTATTATAGTAGTTATATTCTTGTATATAGGAGGCAGTATTATAGTAGTTATATTCTTGTATATAGGGGCAGTATTATAATAGTTATATTCTTGTATATAGGGGGCAGTATTATAGTAGTTATATTCTTGTATATAGGGGGCAATATTATAGTAGTTATATTCTTGTATATAGGGGCAGTATTATAGTAGTTATATTCTTGTATATAGGGGGCAGTATTATAGTAGTTATATTCTTGTATATAGGGGCAGTATTATAGTAGTTATATTCTTGTATATAGGTTGCAGTATTATAGTAGTTATATTCTTGTATATAGGGGGCAGTATTATAGTAGTTATATTCTTGTATATAGGGGCAGTATTATAGTAGTTATATTCTTGTATATAGGGGCAGTATTATAGTAGTTATATTCTTGTATATAGGGGGCAGTATTATAGTAGTTATATTCTTGTATATAGGGGCAGTATTATAGTAGATATATTCTTGTATATAGGTTGCAGTATTATAGTAGTTATATTCTTGTATATAGGGGGCAGTATTATAGTAGTTATATTCTTGTATATAGGGGGCAGTATTATAGTAGTTATATTCTTGTATATAGGGGGCAGTATTATAGTAGTTATATTCTTGTATATAGGGGCAGTATTATAGTAGTTATATTCTTGTATATAGGGGGCAGTATTATAGTAGTTATATTGTTGTATATAGGGGGCAGTATTATAGTAGTTATATTCTTGTATATAGGGGCAGTATTATAGTAGATATATTCTTGTATATAGGGGCAGTATTATAGTAGTTATATTCTTGTATATAGGAGCAGTATTATAGTAGTTATATTCTTGTATATAGGAGCAGTATTATAGTAGTTATATTCTTGTATATAGGGGGCAGCAGTATTATAGTAGTTATATTCTTGTATATAGGAGGCAGTATTATAGTAGTTATATTCTTGTATATAGGAGGCAGTATTATAGTAGTTATATTCTTGTATATAGGGGGCAGTATTATAGTAGATATATTCTTGTATATAGGGGCAGTATTATAGTAGTTATATTCTTGTATATAGGAGCAGTATTATAGTAGTTATATTCTTGTATATAGGAGCAGTATTATAGTAGTTATATTCTTGTATATAGGGGGCAGCAGTATTATAGTAGTTATATTCTTGTATATAGGGGGCAGCAGTATTATAGTAGTTATATTCTTGTATATAGGGGGCAGCAGTATTATAGTAGTTATATTCTTGTATATAGGAGCAGTATTATAGTAGTTATATTCTTGTATATAGGAGCAGTATTATAGTAGTTATATTCTTGTATATAGGAGCAGTATTATAGTAGTTATATTCTTGTATATAGGAGCAGTATTATAGTAGTTATATTCTTGTATATAGGGTGCAGTATTATAGTAGTAATATTCTTGTATATAGGAGGCAGTATTATAGTAGTTATATTCTTGTATATAGGGGGCAGTATTATAGTAGTTATATTCTTGTATATAGGGGGCAGTATTATAGTAGTTATATTCTTGTATATAGGGGCAGTATTATAGTAGTTATATTCTTGTATATAGGGGGCAGTATTATAGTAGTTATATTCTTGTATATAGGGGCAGTATTATAGTAGTTATATTCTTGTATATAGGAGGCAGTATTATAGTAGTTATATTCTTGTATATAGGAGGCAGTATTATAGTAGTTATATTCTTGTATACAGGGGCAGTATTATAGTAGTTATATTCTTGTGTATAGGGGGCAGTATTATAGTAGTTATATTCCTGTATATAGGAGCAGTATTATAGTAGTTATATTCTTGTATATAGGGAGTAGTATTATAGTAGTTATATTCTTGTATATAGGGAGCAGTATTATAGTAGTTATATTCTTGTATATAGGAGGAAGTATTACAGTAGTTATATTCTTATATATAGGGGGCAGTATTATAGTAGTTATATTCTTGTATATAGGAGCATTATTATAGTAGTTATATTCCTGTATATAGGAGCAGTATTATAGTAGTTATATTCTTGTATATAGGAGTCAGTATTATAGTAGTTATATTCTTGTATATAGGAGCAGTATTATAGTAGTTATATTCTTGTATATAGAAGCAGTATTATAGTAGTTATATTCTTGTACCTATGGGGCAGTATTATAGTAGTTATATTCTTATATATAGGGGGCAGTATTATAGTAGTTATATTCTTGTATATAGGAGCAGTATTATAGTAGTTATATTCTTGTATATAGGGGCAGTATTATAGTAGTTATATTCTTGTATATAGTAGTAGTATTATAGTAGTTATATTCTTGTATATAGGAGGCAGTAATATAGTAGTTATATTCTTGTATATAGGAGGCAGTATTATAGTAGTTATATTCTTGTATATAGGGGGCAGTATTATAGTAGATATATTCTTGTATATAGGGGCAGTATTATAGTAGTTATATACTTGTATATAGGAGCAGTATTATAGTAGTTATATTCTTGTATATAGGAGCAGTATTATAGTAGTTATATTCTTGTATATAGGGGGCAGCAGTATTATAGTAGTTATATTCTTGTATATAGGAGCAGTATTATAGTAGTTATATTCTTGTATATAGGAGCAGTATTATAGTAGTTATATTCTTGTATATAGGAGCAGTATTATAGTAGTTATATTCTTGTATATAGGAGCAGTATTATAGTAGTTATATTCTTGTATATAGGAGCAGTATTATAGTAGTTATATTCTTGTATATAGGGGCAGTATTATAGTAGTTATATTCTTGTATATAGGGTGCAGTATTATAGTAGTAATATTCTTGTATATAGGAGGCAGTATTATAGTAGTTATATTCTTGTATATAGGGGGCAGTATTATAGTAGTTATATTCTTGTATATAGGGGGCAGTATTATAGTAGTTATATTCTTGTATATAGGGGCAGTATTATAGTAGTTATATTCTTGTGTATAGGGGGCAGTATTATAGTAGTTATATTCCTGTATATAGGAGCAGTATTATAGTAGTTATATTCTTGTATATAGGGAGTAGTATTATAGTAGTTATATTCTTGTATATAGGGAGCAGTATTATAGTAGTTATATTCTTGTATATAGGAGGAAGTATTACAGTAGTTATATTCTTATATATAGGGGGCAGTATTATAGTAGTTATATTCTTGTATATAGGAGCATTATTATAGTAGTTATATTCCTGTATATAGGAGCAGTATTATAGTAGTTATATTCTTGTATATAGGAGTCAGTATTATAGTAGTTATATTCTTGTATATAGGAGCAGTATTATAGTAGTTATATTCTTGTATATAGAAGCAGTATTATAGTAGTTATATTCTTGTACCTAGGGGGCAGTATTATAGTAGTTATATTCTTATATATAGGGGGCAGTATTACAGTAGTTATATTCTTGTATATAGGAGCAGTATTATAGTAGTTATATTCTTGTATATAGGGGCAGTATTATAGTAGTTATATTCTTGTATATAGTAGTAGTATTATAGTAGTTATATTCTTGTATATAGTAGTAGTATTATAGTAGTTATATTCTTGTATATAGGGGGCAGTATTATAGTAGTTATATTCTTGTATATAGGAGGCAGTAATATAGTAGTTATATTCTTGTATATAGGAGGCAGTATTATAGTAGTTATATTCTTGTATATAGGGAGCAGTATTATAGTAGTTATATTCTTGTATATAGGGGCAGTATTATAGTAGTTATATTCTTGTATATAGGAGGCAGTATTATAGTAGTTATATTCTTGTGTATAGGGGGGCAGTATTATAGTAGTTATATTCTTGTATATAGGGGCAGTATTATAGTAGTTATATTCTTGTGTATAGGGGGGCAGTATTATAGTAGTTATATTCTTGTATATAGGAGGCAGTATTATAGTTGTTATATTCTTGTATATAGGGGCAGTATTATAGTAGTTATATTCTTGTCCATAGGGGGGCAGTATTATAGTAGTTATATTCTTGTATATAGGAGGCAGTATTATAGTTGTTATATTCTTGTATATAGGGGCAGTATTATAGTAGTTATATTCTTGTCCATAGGGGGGCAGTATTATAGTAGTTATATTCTTGTATATAGGAGGCAGTATTATAGTTGTTATATTCTTGTATATAGGGGCAGTATTATAGTAGTTATATTCTTGTCCATAGGGGGGCAGTATTATAGTAGTTATATTCTTGTATATAGGAGGCAGTATTATAGTAGTTATATTCTTGTATATATGAGGAAGTATTATAGTAGTTATATTCTTGTATATAGGAGGCAGTATTATAGTAGTTATATTCTTGTATATAGGGGCAGTATTATAGTAGTTATATTCTTGTATATAGGGGCAGTATTATAGTAGTTATATTCTTGTATATAGGGACAGTATTATAGTAGTTATATTCTTGTATATAGGGGCAGTATTATAGTAGTTATATTCTTGTATATAAGGGGAATTATTATAGTGGTTATATTCTTGTATATAGGGGGCAGTATTATAGTAGTTATATTCTTGTATATAGGGGCAGTATTATAGTAGTTATATTCTTGTATATAGGGGCAGTATTATAGTAGTTATATTCTTGTATATAGGGGCAGTATTATAGTAGTTATATTCTTGTATATAGGGGGTAGTATTATAGTAGTTATATTCTTGTACCTAGGGGGCAGTATTATAGTAGTTATATTCTTATATATAGGGGGCAGTATTATAGTAGTTATATTCTTGTATATAGGAGCAGTATTATAGTAGTTATATTCTTGTATATAGGGGCAGTATTATAGTAGTTATATTCTTGTATATAGTAGTAGTATTATAGTAGTTATATTCTTGTATATAGGGGGCAGTATTATAGTAGTTATATTCTTGTATATAGGAGGCAGTAATATAGTAGTTATATTCTTGTATATAGGAGGCAGTATTATAGTAGTTATATTCTTGTATATAGGGAGCAGTATTATAGTAGTTATATTCTTGTATATAGGGGCAGTATTATAGTAGTTATATTCTTGTGTATAGGGGGGCAGTATTATAGTAGTTATATTCTTGTATATAGGGGCAGTATTATAGTAGTTATATTCTTGTGTATAGGGGGCAGTATTATAGTAGTTATATTCTTGTATATAGGAGGCAGTATTATAGTAGTTATATTCTTGTGTATAGGGGGGCAGTATTATAGTAGTTATATTCTTGTATATAGGGGCAGTATTATAGTAGTTATATTCTTGTGTATAGGGGGCAGTATTATAGTAGTTATATTCTTGTATATAGGAGGCAGTATTATAGTAGTTATATTCTTGTATATAGGGGCAGTATTATAGTAGTTATATTCTTGTCCATAGGGGGGCAGTATTATAGTAGTTATATTCTTGTATATAGGAGGCAGTATTATAGTAGTTATATTCTTGTATATATGAGGCAGTATTATAGTAGTTATATTCTTGTATATATGAGGAAGTATTATAGTAGTTATATTCTTGTATATAGGAGGCAGTATTATAGTAGTTATATTCTTGTATATAGGGGCAGTATTATAGTAGTTATATTCTTGTATATAGGGGCAGTATTATAGTAGTTATATTCTTGTATATAGGAGCAGTATTATAGTAGCTATATTCTTGTACATAGGGGCAGTATTATAGTAGTTATATTCTTGTATATAGTGGACAGTATTATTGTAGTTATATTCTTGTATATAGGAGGCAGTATTATAGTAGTTATATTCTTGTATATAGGGACAGTATTATAGTAGTTATATTCTTGTATATAGGGGCAGTATTATAGTAGTTATATTCTTGTATATAAGGGGAAGTATTATAGTGGTTATATTCTTGTATATAGGGGAAAGTATTATAGTAGTTATATTCTTGTATATAGGGTAAGTATTATAGTAGTTATATTCTTGTATATAGGAGCAGTATTATAGTAGTTATATTCTTGTATATAGGAGCAGTATTATAGTAGTTATATTCTTGTATATAGGGGGCAGTATTATAGTAGTTATATTCTTGTATATAGGGGACAGTATTATAGTAGTTATAATCTTGTATATAGGGGGCAGTCATAAGTAGTTATATTCTTGTATATAGGGGCAGTATTATAGTAGATATATTCTTGTATATAGGAGGCAGTATTATAGTAGTTCTATTCTTGCACATAGTGAGCAGTATTATAGTAGTTATATTCTTGTATATAGGAGCAGTATTATAGTAGTTATATTCTTGTATATAGGGGCAGTATTATAGTAGTTATATTCTTGTATATAGGGGGCAGTATTATAGTAGTTATATTATTGTATATAGGGAGCAGTATTATAGTAGTTATATTCTTGTATATAGGGAGCAGTATTATAGTAGTTATATTCTTGTATATAAGAGCAGTATTATAGTAATTATATTCTTGTATATAGGAGCAGTATTATAGTAGTTATATTCTTGTATATAGGAGCAGTATTATTGTAGATATATTCTTGTATATAGGAGCAGTATTATAGCAGTTATATTCTTGTATATAGGACCAGTATTATAGTAGTTATATTCTTGTATATAGGGGGCAGTATTATAGTAGTTATATTCTTGTATATAGGGGGAGTATTATAGTAGTTATATTCTTGTATATAGGGGGCAGTATTATAGTAGTTATATTCCTGTATATAGGGGCAGTATTATAGTAGTTATATTCTTTTATATAAGGGGAGTATTATAGTAGTTATATTCTTGTATATAGTGTCAGTATTATAGTAGTTATATTCTTGTATATAAGAGGCAGTATTATAGTAGTTATATTCTTGTATATAGGAGCAGTATTATAGTAGTTATATTCTTGTATATAGGAGCAGTATTATAGTAGTTATATTCTTGTATATAGGATAAGTATTATAGTAGTTATATTCTTGTATATAGGAGCAGTATTATAGTAGTTATATTCTTGTATACAGGGGCAGTATTATGGTAGTTATATTCTTGTATATAGGGGGCAGTATTATAGTAGTTATATTCTTGTATATAGAGGGCAGTATTATAGTAGTTATATTCTTGTATATAAGGGGAAGTATTATAGTGGTTATATTCTTGTATATAGGGGCAGTATTATAGTAGTTATATTCTTGTATATAAGGGGAAGTATTATAGTGGTTATATTCTTGTATATAGGGGCAGTATTATGGTAGTTATATTCTTGTATATAGGGGGCAGTATTATAGTAGTTATATTCTTGTATATAGGGGCAGTATTATAGTAGTTATATTCTTGTATATAAGGGGAAGTATTATAGTGGTTATATTCTTGTATATAGGGGCAGTATTATAGTAGTTATATTCTTGTATATAGGAGCAGTATTATAGTAGTTATATTCTTGTATATAGGAGCAGTATTATAGTAGTTATATTCTTGTATATAGGGGCAATATTATAGTAGTTATATTCTTGTATATAGGGGGCAGTATTATAGTAGTTATATTCTTGTATATAGGAGGCAGTATTATAGTAGTTATATTCTTGTACACAGGGGGGAGTATTATAGTAGTTATATTCTTGTATATAGGGGCAGTATTATAGTAGTTATATTCTTGTATATAAGGGGCAGTATTATAGTAGTTATATTCTTGTATATAAGGGGCAGTATTATAGTAGTTATATTCTTGTATACAGGGGCAGTATTATAGTAGTTATATTCTTGTATATAGGAGCAGTATTATAGTAGTTATATTCTTGTATATAGGGGCAGTATTATAGTAGTTATATTCTTGTATATAGGGGGCAGTATTATAGTAGTTATATTCTTGTATATAAGAGGCAGTATTATAGTAGTTATATTCTTGTATATAGGAGCAGTATTATAGTAGTTATATTCTTGTATATAGGATAAGTATTATAGTAGTTATATTCTTGTATATAGGAGCAGTATTATAGTAGTTATATTCTTGTATACAGGGGCAGTATTATGGTAGTTATATTCTTGTATATAGGGGGCAGTATTATAGTAGTTATATTCTTGTATATAGAGGGCAGTATTATAGTAGTTATATTCTTGTATATAAGGGGAAGTATTATAGTGGTTATATTCTTGTATATAGGGGCAGTATTATAGTAGTTATATTCTTGTATATAAGGGGAAGTATTATAGTGGTTATATTCTTGTATATAGGGGCAGTATTATGGTAGTTATATTCTTGTATATAGGGGGCAGTATTATAGTAGTTATATTCTTGTATATAGGGGCAGTATTATAGTAGTTATATTCTTGTATATAAGGGGAAGTATTATAGTGGTTATATTCTTGTATATAGGGGCAGTATTATAGTAGTTATATTCTTGTATATAGGAGCAGTATTATAGTAGTTATATTCTTGTATATAGGAGCAGTATTATAGTAGTTATATTCTTGTATATAGGGGAAATATTATATTAGTTATATTCTTGTATATAGGGGGCAGTATTATAGTAGTTATATTCTTGTATATAGGAGGCAGTATTATAGTAGTTATATTCTTGTATACAGGGGGCAGTATTATAGTAGTTATATTCTTGTATATAGGGGCAGTATTATAGTAGTTATATTCTTGTACACAGGGGGGAGTATTATAGTAGTTATATTCTTGTATATAGGGGCAGTATTATAGTAGTTATATTCTTGTATATAAGGGGCAGTATTATAGTAGTTATATTCTTGTATATAAGGGGCAGTATTATAGTAGTTATATTCTTGTATACAGGGGCAGTATTATAGTAGTTATATTCTTGTATATAGGAGCAGTATTATAGTAGTTATATTCTTGTATATAGGGGCAGTATTATAGTAGTTATATTCTTGTATATAGGGGGCAGTATTATAGTAGTTATATTCTTGCACATAGGGGGCAGTATTATTGTAGTTATATTCTTGTATATAGGAGCAGTATTATAGTAGTTATATTCTTGTATATAGGAGGCAGTATTATAGTAGTTATATTCTTGTATATAGGAGCAGTATTATAGTAGTTATATTCTTGTATATAGGGGGAAGTATTATAGTGGTTATATTCTTGTATATAGGGGCAGTATTATAGTAGTTATATTCTTGTATATAGGAGCAGTATTATAGTAGTTATATTCTTGTATATAGGGGGCAGTATTATAGTAGTTATATTCTTGTATATAAGGGGAAGTATTATAGTGGTTATATTTTTGTATATAGGGGCAGTATTATGGTAGTTATATTCTTGTATATAGGGGGCAGTATTATAGTAGTTATATTCTTGTATATAGGGGCAGTATTATAGTAGTTATATTCTTGTATATAAGGGGAAGTATTATAGTGGTTATATTCTTGTATATGGGGGCAGTATTATAGTAGTTATGATCTTGTATATAGGAGGCAGTATTATAGTAGTTATATTCTTGTATATAGGAGGCAGTATTATAGTAGTTATATTCTTGTACATAGGGGCAGTATTATAGTAGTTATATTCTTGTATATAGGGGCAGTATTATAGTAGTTATATTCTTGTATATAGTAGCAGTATTATAGTAGTTATATTCTTGTATATAGGAGCAGTATTATAGTAGTTATATTCTTGTATATAGGGGCAGTATTATAGTAGTTATATTCTTGTATATAGGGGGCAGTATTATAGTAGTTATATTCTTGTATATAGGGGCAGTATTATAGTAGTTATATTCTTGTATATAGGAGGCAGTATTATAGTAGTTATATTCTTGTATATGGGGGCAGTATTATAGTAGTTATATTCTTGTATATAGGAGGCAGTATTATAGTAGTTATATTCTTGTATATAGGAGCAGTATTATAGTAGTTATATTCTTGTATATAGGGAGCAGTATTATAGTAGTTATATTCTTGTATATAGGGGGCAGTATTATAGTAGTTATATTCTTGTATATAGGGGCAGTATTATAGTAGTTATATTCTTGCAATATATTCTTGCAATGAGCACAGGAGAGCGCTCCTCCTGGGGTAAAGGATATAAAGTCTGTTTTACTTCTTATAAAAAAAATCTGCAGCAACTTACAGGACAATTGATATGACTGGAGTTTACATTGAAAACCTAGACTCAACTAGTGGGAATTAGGGTATGTTCACACGGCAGGGGCCGTTACGGCTGAAATTACGGGGCTGGTTTTCAGGAGAAAACAGCTCTGTAATTTCAGCCGTAATGGCATGTTGAGGCGCTTTTTCGCTGCGTCAATTACGGACGTAAATGGAGCTGGTTTTCCATGGAGTCAATGGAAAACGGCTCCATTTACGTCTGAAGAAGTGACAAGCACTTCTTTGACGCGGGCGTCTATTTACGCCCCGCCTTTTGACAGCGGGGCGTAAAAAAAATGACCGTCGGAACAGAACATCGTAAAACCCATTCAAATGAATGGGCAGATGTTTGCCGACGCTATCGAGCCGCATTTTCGGACGTAAATCGAGGCGGATAACGCCCGAATTACGTCCATAAATAAGCCGTGTGAACATACCCTCACAGTGCAGATTTCAGGTCATTGTGAGGATTCCCAAATCCTCAGCATGTTAAATTTTGCTGAATTGCAGCACATTTTAGTCATGGATTCACCCCTTGCAGTTCCCAGACTCCCTGCAGATTTGCGGAAATACGTCACCACGTCTGAACACGGCCTTACTTAGCATTACACGCTGCAATTTTCCCCCCTGCATTAGACGCTACGAGCAGAGTACAGGATTACATAACCTATGGATAACAGATATGGGCCATACTTTACCTTGGGTGTAACCCAGTCCTTTCTGTTAGGAATCTGTGTTTTAGCAACACATTTAGTCCAGGCGCTGATGTCTCCTGTACAATAATAAGCATCCGTCTTGAACACAAGCTGTCCCTTACATTCCTCACAAGGGAGCAAAGCACCAAACGCCATGCCGTCCGCCACCCGATCCAGGATCTACAGCACCAGAGAGGTGAACAGGAATTGACATAAGTTATAAACACCACATACTCGTAAAAATCCCAGCTGTCGGTTACTGCCACTAGGTGGCAGCCTCTATGCAGCTCTTATTCAGGTTGAAAGGTGTGCAGTTTTATATAGATCGCCCCCTAGTGGTGACAACAAGAAAACGAACGCAAGAAACCGTATCGGAGTCTTATCAAGTGTCATTAGGAAAGCACTCCATGTTAAATCACACCACAGATGGATATACGGGAGGTAAGCTAAGGAAGGTCCCATTAAAGGACCATGATTTGGTAAATTCAAAATGAGATCTGGATAAATATTCTAGAAATGGACATAAAGTTAATAATTATAGTTCTGTTACCGCTTACATTCGTCTCCCCGGATGGGACCTGCTGTTTGTTGGCTATAAGCAGCTCCTTCAGGTCATTGGTGCTGCAAACCTTCTTCAGCTCATCCTTTATATTCCAGATAAGCTCTGTCTGTTCCTGTATAGAGAGAAAAGGGCGATTTAATAATGTAAAAACATCATGAGGCAAAGATTCTACCCTTCCCATAACTGTCCCAAGACCGGCTCCTACAGGAACCATGCCGAATATAGTTTTCAGTCCAGTTTTGGTCATTCAAGTCAATGTAAAGCGTAAGGGTATGTGCACACGATGAGAGGCTTTTACGGCTGAAATGACAGACTGTTTTCAGGAGAAAAACAGCTGCCTCGTTTCAGCCGTAATTCCTCCTCCTCGCATTATGCGAGGCTTTTCGGACAGCCGTAAATTTTGAGCTGCTCTTCATTGACTTCAATGAAGAACGGCTCAAATTACGTCTGAAAGAAGTGTCCCGCATTTAATGTATAGAAGTGTCCCGCATTTAATGTATAGAAGTGTCCCGCATATAATGTATATAAGCGTCCAGCATATAATGTATATAAGTGTCCCGCATATAATGTATATAAGTGTCCCGCATATAATGTATATAAGTGTCCCGCATATAATGTATATAAGTGTCCCGCATATAATGTATACAAGTGTCCCGCATATAATGTATAGAAGCGTCCCGCATATAATGTATACAAGTGTCCCGCATATAATGTATAAGTGTCCCGCATATAATGTATAGAAGTGTCCCGCATATAATGTATAGAAGTGTCCCGCATATAATGTATATAAGTGTCCCGCATATAATGTATACAAGTGTCCCGCATATAATGTATATAAGTGTCCCGCATATAATGTATATAAGTGTCCCGCATATAATGTATATAAGTGTCCCGCATATAATGTATATAAGTGTCCTGCATATAATGTATATAAGTGTCCTGCATATAATGTATATAAGCGTCCCGCATATAATGTATATAAGCGTCCCGCATATAATGTATATAAGTGTCCCGCATATAATGTATATAAGTGTCCCGCATATAATGTATATAAGCGTCCCGCATATAATGTATATAAGCGTCCCGCATATAATGTATATAAGCGTCCCGCATATAATGTATATAAGCGTCCCGCATATAATGTATATAAGCGTCCCGCATATAATGTATATAAGCGTCCCGCATATAATGTATATAAGTGTCCCGCATATAATGTATATAAGTGTCCCGCATATAATGTATAGAAGTGTTCTGCATATAATGTATATAAGTGTCCCGCATATAATGTATACAAGTGTCCCGCATATAATGTATACAAGTGTCCCGCATATAATGTATACAAGTGTCCCGCATATAATGTATACAAGTGTCCCGCATATAATGTATACAAGTGTCCCGCATATAATGTATACAAGTGTCCCGCATATAATGTATACAAGTGTCCCGCATATAATGTATACAAGTGTCCCGCATATAATGTATACAAGTGTCCCGCATATAATGTATACAAGTGTCCCGCATATAATGTATACAAGTGTCCCGCATATAATGTATACAAGTGTCCCGCATGTAATGTATACAAGTGTCCCGCATGTAATGTATATAAGCGTCCCGCATATAATGTATATAAGCGTCCCGCATATAATGTATAGAAGCGTCCCGCATATAATGTATAGAAGCGTCCCGCATATAATGTATAGAAGCGTCCCGCATATAATGTATACAAGCGTCCCGCATATAATGTATACAAGCGTCCCGCATATAATGTATACAAGCGTCCCGCATATAATGTATATAAGCGTCCCGCATATAATGTATACAAGCGTCCCGCATATAATGTATATAAGTCTCCTGCATATAATGTATATAAGTGTCCTGCATATAATGTATATAAGTGTCCTGCACTTCTTTTGACGAGGCTGTATTTTTACGCATCGTCGTTTGACAGCTGTCAAACGACGACGCGTAAATGACAGGTCGTCGGCACAGTACGTCGGCAAACCCATTCAAATGAATGGGCAGATGTTTGCCGACGTATTGGAGCCCTATTTTTAGACGTAAAACGAGGCATAATACGCCTCGTTTACGTCTGAAAATAGGTCGTGTGAACCCAGCCTAAAGGTGGCGATACACATACAGGCTGACGTCTAATACTCCAGACTCCCCCATAAATATGCACATGCCGGGAATTAGCAGTAACCAGGGAGAAAAGGGGGCAGCCAAGTCTCAGGAAAAAGCTGGATTTTCAGTGCAAGGGTTTTAAGAGATGGCTGCTTTCTTCCAGAAACAGCGCCCCCTCTTGTTAATGGGCTGTATGTGGTATTGCAGCTGAAAACAAGAAATTGGACTGAGCTACAATAGACGACAAGGCCTATAGTCAAAAGTGGCGCTGTTTCTGTAGGATAGATTGTTTTTCTAATCTAATCATCGGAGGTCCCAATAATCACAACGAGCTTCATAGTATCTGTGGTGTGGTGGACCTGGCGTAGCATTGCTGCTTCTATTCTAACATGACACACTAGAGCCCCTGTCATCTCACCTTCAGCAATTTCTCAAGCTTGGATTCTTTTTCCTTCTCCTTCTTTAATTTCTTTTTGGAAACAGCAGATCCGTCCAGCTCATCCCCTTTTCTCTTCCTAGATGAAGCAAAAAGACAAAGTCAGCTGAGCCCGCAGACACCTGAATCACCCCGAACAAGACCTGTAGAATATCAATCGCGGGCAATGTTTACAGGCACAACCGTGTACATGAGGCTTTATAATGATCCTGAGTTACAGCCTGTATAATACTCCAGAGCTGCACTCACTATTCTGCTGGTGGAGTCACTATGTACATACATTACATTACTTATCCTGTACTGATCCTGAGTTATATCTTGTATTATACTCCAGAGCTGCACTCACTATTCTGCTGGTGGAGTCACTGTGTACATACATTACATTACTTATCCTGTACTGATCCTGAGTTACATCCTGTATTATACTCCAGAGCTGTACTCACTATTCTGCTGGTGGAGTCACTGTGTACATACATTACATTGATTATCCTGTACTGATCCGGAGTTACATCCTGTATTATACTCCAGAGCTGCACTCACTATTCTGCTGGTGGAGTCACTGTGTACATACATTACATTACTTATCCTGTACTGATCCTGAGTTACATCCTGTATTATACTCCAGAGCTGCACTCACTATTCTGCTGGTGGAGTCACTGTGTACATACATTACTTATCCTGTACTGATCCTGAGTTACATCATGTATTATACTCCAGAGCTGCACTCACTATTCTGCTGGTGGAGTCACTGTGTATATACATTACATTACTTATCCTGTACTGATCCGGAGTTACATCCTGTATTATACTCCAGAGCTGCACTCACTATTCTGCTGGTGGAGTCACTGTGTACATACATTACATTACTTATCCTGTACTGATCCTGAGTTACATCCTGTATTATACTCCAGAGCTGCACTCACTATTCTGCTGGTGGAGTCACTATGTACATACATTACATTGATTATCCTGTACTGATCCGGAGTTACATCCTGTATTATACTCCAGAGCTGCACTCACTATTCTGCTGGTGGAGTCACTGTGTACATACATTACATTACTTATCCTGTACTGATCCTGAGTTACATCCTGTATTATACTCCAGAGCTGCACTCACTATTCTGCTGGTGGAGTCACTGTGTACATACATTACTTATCCTGTACTGATCCTGAGTTACATCATGTATTATACTCCAGAGCTGCACTCACTATTCTGCTGGTGGAGTCACTGTGTATATACATTACATTACTTATCCTGTACTGATCCGGAGTTACATCCTGTATTATACTCCAGAGCTGCACTCACTATTCTGCTGGTGGAGTCACTATGTACATACATTACATTACTTATCCTGTACTGATCCTGAGTTACATCCTGTATTAAACTCCAGAGCTGCACTCACTATTCTGCTGGTGAAGTCACTGTGTACATACATTACATTACTTATCCTGTACTGATCCTGAGTTACATCCTGTATTATACTCCAGAGCTGCACTCACTATTCTGCTGGTGGAGTCACTGTGTACATACATTACTTATCCTGTACTGATCCTGAGTTACATCATGTATTATACTCCAGAGCTGCACTCACTATTCTGCTGGTGGAGTCACTGTGTATATACATTACATTACTTATCCTGTACTGATCCGGAGTTACATCCTGTATTATACTCCAGAGCTGCACTCACTATTCTGCTGGTGGAGTCACTGTGTATATACATTACATTACTTATCCTGTACTGATCCGGAGTTACATCCTGTATTATACTCCAGAGCTGCACTCACTATTCTGCTGGTGGAGTCACTATGTACATACATTACATTACATTACTTATCCTGTACTGATCCTGAGTTACATCCTGTATTATACTCCAGAGCTGCACTCACTATTCTGCTGGTGGAGTCACTGTGTACATACATTACTTATCCTGTACTGATCCGGAGTTATATCCTGTATTATACACCAGAGCTGCACACACTATTCGGCAGGTTTCAGAGTTGAAATCTAGCATCATTCCCTGCTGGTTCAGTGTGTGTCAGTCATCCCTTTTGTGTTTAGCAGCTATAATGCTTCCCCTCATTATAAGGGTAGGACTCCATAGCATCCCCTCCGTGAGATGCATTAAACTTGCTGCTCTATTGCGCCTTTAATATTTCCCTAGGAGAAAATAAGTCGCAAGACAACTTGAGAACATTTTAGAAAATCCAAATTTCATTACTTGCGATGGTCACAAATTAGCTTGCAAACTTTTTACTTATTGAGCACCATTGAAGTGTTGGTGCGAGTTACAGTAAAGGCAAAATTTATGACTGGAGGATGTAAAGCTCATGACTGGAATGGGGGTAACGGAAACGAATATAGTAAAAACAAGGAAAGCTGTGACACTGAGGACTTTGGGGGTTTGTAACGTGCGACGCTGCTCTCCATAATTAGGACTCTTTCCTGACAAGGTGTGACGGCCAGATACAAGGAGAGGGAGCTTCTGTATCCTCCAGAGTCGGAGCGGAGAGGACATTAGAGCCTCAGTGTCTAATTATGGAGGTAATTAATCAAATCAACGCTCAACACCTTCACTAATGATGAAGAAGAGCATCTGGTGCGAGGAGGGAACGCACTAATAAATAGAGATCTAGAGACCCCGTGACAGTGAGAACACGGGAATCATCGGATCATCATTCCGGACGTCAGCTCAACGGACATGAAACAGCCCTGTAAGTCTTATACACATTGTATAGGATGAGCTCATTTTTTTATTTTTTTTAAATCTTAAATTTTTATTAAAAGATTTTTATACATTACAACCAAACAGAAATTGTGTGACCACCACCGATCATTAGAAAAACTGGGTCAGCAGGTAACGTATACAATTATCTTCATAAGAGAGTGAGCCACATTGCAAATACATTATATTAATTATCCTGTACTGATCCTGAGTTACATCCTGTATTATACTCCAGAGCTGCACTCACTATTCTGCTGGTGGAGTCACTGTACATACATTACATTACTTATCCTGTACTGATCCTGAGTTACATCCTGTATTATACTCCAGAGCTGCACTCACTATTCTGCTGGTGGAGTCACTGTGTACATACATTACATTACTTATCCTGTACTGATCCTGAGTTACATCCTGTATTATACTCCAGAGCTGCACTCACTATTCTGCTGGTGGAGTCACTGTGTACATACATTACATTACTTATCCTGTACTGATCCTGAGTTACATCCTGTATTATACTCCAGAGCTGCACTCACTATTCTGCTGGTGGAGTAACTGTGTACATACATTACATTACTTATCCTGTACTGAGCCTGAGTTACATCCTGTATTATACTCCAGAGCTGCACTCACTATTCTGCTGGTGGAGTCACTGTGTACATACATTACTGATCATGTACTAATCCTGAGTTACATCCTGTTAATGTATGTACACAGAGACTGCACCAGCAGAATAGTGAGTGCAGCTCTGGAGTATAATACAGGATGTAACTCAGGAACAGTACAAGTAATGTAATGTATGTACACAGTGACTCCTCCAGCAGAATAGTGAGTGCAGCTCTGGAGTATAATACAGGATATAACTCAGGATCAGTACAGAAGAAGTAATGTAATGTATGTACACAGTGACTCCACCAGCAGAATAGTGAGTGCAGCTCTGGTTCAGTACAGGATATGTAATGTAATGTATGTACACAGTGACTCCACCAGCAGAATAGTGAGTGCAGCTCTGGAGTATAATACAGGATATAACTCAGGATCAGTACAGGATAAGTAATGTAATGTATGTACACAGTGACTCCACCAGCAGAATAGTGAGTGCAGCTCTGGAGTATAATACAGGATGTAACTCAGGATCAGTACAGGATAAGTAATGTAATGTATGTGCACAGTGACTCCACCAGCAGAATAGTGAGTGCAGCTCTGGAGTATAATACAGCATATAACTCAGGATCAGTACAGGATAAGTAATGTATGTACAGAGTGACTCCTCCAGCAGAATAGTGAGTGCAGCTCTGGAGTATAATACAGAATATAACTCAGGATCAGTACAGGATAAGTAATGTAATGTATGTACACAGTGACTCCACCAGCAGAATAGTGAGTGCAGCTCCGGTTCAGTACAGGATATGTAATGTAATGTATGTACACAGTGACTCCACCAGCAGAATAGTGAGTGCAGCTCTGGAGTATAATACAGGATGTAACTCAGGATCAGTACAGGATAAGTAATGTAATGTATGTACACAGTGACTCCACCAGCAGAATAGTGAGTGCAGCTCTGGAGTATAATATAGTTATAATGTACAGCATTTACAAAGTCACTCAACTTCTTATATTATTGATTATATCTAGATAAGACTAAAACTGTACAAATGGTGTTGAAATGTGGACATACGTTTGCTGCATAACCGTCCTACAGTAAAGAATCATAAGGTAAAGGATCGGCAGCAGTTGATAGTGGTGAAGTCTTTTCCTCACCCAGGACTATCAGTAGAGGTTGAACTGCTACAAGATAGAGCCTGATATGAACTAGAAACTTAGGGGGACTCAGAAATGACAGACCTTTACAGCATGCGGAAGGGTGATCAGTCAGGGTTCAACCACTGGGGCTGAAGATCTGCACAATTTCCCCCTCCCTCCTGCCCTCTCGGAATACAAATTATTGCTGCAACCATGGAAATCCTGAAAATCGTCCACATTCAGACCTGGTGGATTTGTTGTAGATTCTCGGTGCGGTTTCAGCACTGAAAATCTGTAACCAAGTGCAATACATGTGAGTGGAGCTTTCAAAACCTTATTCACATGTAGCAGATTTTTCCGCTAAGGCCCCATGCACACGACCGTATTTTTGTCCACCCGTAAATACTGGCGTAAATACGGGTCCTTGGTCACACGTATTCCACCTGTATTTACGGGCACGTTTTTGGCTGCAAAATTGCACTGCACTAATCGGCAGCCCTTCTCTCTATCAGTGCAGTAATCGGCAGCCCTTCTCTCTATCAGTGCAGTAATCGGCAGCCCTTCTCTCTATCAGTGCAGTAATCGGCAGCCCTTCTCTCTATCAGTGCAGTAATCGGCAGCCCTTCTCTCTATCAGTGCAGTAATCGGCAGCCCTTCTCTCTATCAGTGCAGTAATCGGCAGCCCCTTCTCTCTATCAGTGCAGTAATCGGCAGCCCTTCTCTCTATCAGTGCAGTAATCGGCAGCCCTTCTCTCTATCAGTGCAGTAATCGGCAGCCCTTCTCTCTATCAGTGCAGTAATCGGCAGCCCTTCTCTCTATCAGTGCAGTAATCGGCAGCCCTTCTCTCTATCAGTGCAGTAATCGGCAGCCCTTCTCTCTATCAGTGCAGTAATCGGCAGCCCTTCTCTCTATCAGTGCAGTAATCGGCAGTCCCTTCTCTCTATCAGTGCAGGATAGAGAGAAGGGACAGCCCTTTCCGTAATAAAAGTAAAAGAATTTCATACTTACCGGCCGTTGTCTTGGTGACGCGTCCCTCTCTTCACATCCAGCCCGACCTCCCTGGACGCGGCAGTCCATGGGACCGCTGCAGCCAGTGATTGGCCTGTGATTGGCTGCAGTGCTCACATGGGCTGTAACGTCATCCCAGGAGGCCGGACTGGAGGAAGAAGCAGGGAGTGCTGGGTAAGTATGAACGTCTTTTCTTTTTTTTTTACAGCTTTATCTATATTGTGATCCACTGTCTAGGGTGCAGAAACAGTTACTGCCGATCATTTAACTCTTTCAGCACCCTGGACAGTGACTATTTACTGACGTCGCCTAGCAACGCCCAGACTTCTATGGGCTGCCCGTGCCGTAATTACGGCCTGAAATAGGACATTGTTCTATATTTTTCAACGGCACGGGCACCTTCCCGTAAGCAAACGGGGAGTTACCCGTGGCCAATAGAAGTCTGTGGGCCCGTAATTACGGCCCGTGATAACGGGCGTTTTTACGTTCGTGTGCATGCGGGATTTATACTGTGGATTTTACCCTTTACAATGCAATGAATGAAATCCACTGCTAATGTGCAACTAATATCCACAAGTACCACACGTTGCAAAATCCACAGCGGAAAAAATCTGCTACGTCTGAACATTTCCTAAGGGTAAGTTCCCACGTCACGTAAATACTGCAGATTTTCCGCCACAGATTTCGTTGCAGAAAATCGGCAGCATAATACAGTAGCAGCGGAGTGGATGAGATATGAACAAATCTCCACACGCTGCGTAAATGATAAGCCAAAAAAACGCTCCGAAATTGACCTGCGTTGCAGATTTTTTTTTTTATTCCGCAGCTTGTCAGTTGTATTTGCAAATCACTGCTTTCTTGTTGCAGGTTTTCCCTATTGAATTCAATTGGGAAGTAAAACCTGCAACAAATAGCAGATGTTGCGATTTTTGCGGCGGAAATGCTGCTATTCCAGCGCAAAAATCTCAAATGAGAAAAAAAATTATAAATAGAACTCATACTTACCCAGAATTCTATGCTTCTTCGTCCAGTGCGGCCTTCTGGGATGACGTTTCATCCCACGTGTCTTCCCGATCATTTAATCCCATTCATTAGTTGCAGAAATTGCACTAAATGGGCTGCAAGATTGTAACACGTCAGTGCCGGCCAAAACCCCCAGCCACGCATAGGACTGTGAGCAATAGGGTATCATATTGTAAACTGTAATTTGTGGTCCATACTGCTTGCCGTCATCTCTCTATCAGAGCAGGGAAGAATAGTCCTACTGGTGTATGCTGCAAACCTATGGCAGGTGTGTACAGCTCCGTAGGACATTAGCACCGTATTTGGGACAAGTACAGATCCAGGACACGGTTGCGTGCGTGACCTTATAGTTAGGCTGTGTTTACAATAGTGCAGCCTGCAGATCTATTCTTGCTGACCAATGAGGTCGGTCGTCATTCACCGCTATCCATTTAACCACGTATCGGCCAGAGTGAACAGAGTCCGATACAACGTTCATCCCTGCACAGCATCTAACACCCTTCCTTTCTGTTTCCAGCGCAATGAACGTCAGCATCGCCTCCGTTCCCGACCTCACATTCACACTGAACGTTCCTTACACGGCCGCCGAGATCGTGATCGCCGTCACCGCGACGTTAGGAAACATCCTGGTGTGCATCGCCGTGGTGCAAGACCGGAAGCTGTGGACAGTGACGAACTACTTTCTAGCGTCGCTGTCGGTGGCGGATGTGTGCGTGGGGGCATTTGCCATCCCGTCGGCCATCCTGACGACCGTTGGCATCCCCCGATACCACCTGGAGCTTTGCCTGTTGATGCTTTCCACTCTGATCATGCTGACCATGAGCTCAACCTTCAGCCTCCTGGCCATCTCGGTGGACCGCTACATCGCCATTCTCAACCCTCTGCGGTACAAGAGCATAATGACCCCCAACAACACATTCGTTCTCATCGTCACGGCCTGGATCGTGGCATTTCTTAGTGGGCTGATGCCACTGATGGGCTGGCATAAGCCCCCGCCCCCGGACGGTTACTGTATCTTCGTCCACGTTATTGACATGACTTACCTGGTCTATTTTTTTACCGTCACCTTTTTCTACTTGCCTCTAATAATTATGCTTGTGATCTATACCCAGATCTATGCCGCAGTAAAAAAGCAGCTACATGGCACAATGGTGGGCAACGCGGGCAAACATGGATCGGGGATGAAGGAGTTTAAGACCGCCACATCCCTCTTCACCATTATTTTCTTTTTCATGTTATGCTGGGCTCCTCTGCATGTTATGAATGGCATAAGCCTGCTCTGCCCACGCTGCTACATCCCCCCCGTCATTCTGGACATTGGCATCATCCTCACCCACGCCAATTCCGCCCTCAACCCCATCATGTATGTGTACAAGCTGAAGTCCTTCAGAAATTCCTTCAAGAAAGTCTTCAAGTGTAAGAACGCTGCAGTCCTCACGACCAAACGGACCAATCAAACCTCCGTTTCGCATCTACACTAATAAATTGGGCGCGGAAGGTTCTGAAACGACCGCAATATTCCGACATAGACGTAAAAATCCATACATGACTGTCATAAATGATCTATCCCTTCAAGAATCGCTCTGGGGCTTACCAGTTTTGTGTAGAATGAAAAATTCTGCAACTTTTTTTTTTGAGTATCGATTCCTCACCTTTTGAAAAATCTCTGCTTGCTGTCAGTGAATGGGAACATTCGTGTTTGCCTCCTGAGGAAGAAAACAATTGCATCCAGTCTAGACAATCCTCTCTGAGCGAAACACACCAGCAGTACACATCTCTCTCCTGTCCTGATAGTTTGTTACAATGTATCAGCGCAGGTTTATCAGCCTGAAGTCCAGACAGTTTTGCTCACGGAGGATTGTTCTGTTCACCGTCATATTAGCAAATGTTGACCGATTTTTCTGTTTTGTCAACGGGTGAATTTAATATTCAAAAGACGTATTTCTTGGAGTAAGAGAATGAAGGATCTATATTATATATTATATCAGTCTCCATGGTATTATATGCGGGAAATACATCTCCGACAGCAAGCAGAGATTTTAAAAATGATAAAAAAAATGTGTCGTGTTAGGGACTATGGACATCACAGGGGGGGGGGGGGGGTCCCTCACTTGGGAACCTACTCTTACAGCCAGAATGGAGAGACGCTCCGTACGAGTGTACACCGTTCTAGCGGACTTGAGCCGTCCTTGTATTATAGGACAGTGATTTGAATGGCCGCCATGTAATACTACATTTCCCCTGCAGTGGCCGCTGTAGGGGAAATGCCTGGCTGGCTGCCGGCTTTACTCAAAAAAATCATCTGTTTGCCAGGAGAGCCGGGGGCTGATCGTCCCAGCAGACGCATTTGTCTCTGATGAATCCAGCCCTTTAGTGCATAATCTACCTCGCCGATTTCTAAAAAGACAATATGATTGTAAAGTTTCTTGAAGCAACTACTACAGAGTATATAATCCGCACAATCATATTTTAGCACAGCTCATTCCCAATGTATTATTTTTTTTTTTTTTAAAGACCAAATAAAAATAAATAAAACACTTAATTCCGTTGTGACAACATTCACTGGTGTTTAACAATTACCATTCCCATTGGATTTGCCAACCAGCTTTTTGCAAAAGCTTCATGAGCATGTTCACCATTTTACAGTATATTACAAGTGGAGTCATTTGCACTGATCTTGAATTACATCCTGTATAAGACTCCAGAGCTGCACTCACTATTCTGCTGGTGGAGTCACTGTGTACATACATTACTTATCCTGTACTGATCCTGAGTTACATCCTGTATTATACTCCAGAGCTGCACTCACTATTCTGCTGGTGGAGTCACTGTGTACATACATTACATTACTTATCCTGAGTTACATCCTGTATTATACTCCAGAGCTGCACTCACTATTCTGCTGGTGGAGTCACTGTGTACATACATTACATTACTTATCCTGTACTGATCCTGAGTTACATCCTGTATTATACTCCAGAGCTGCACTCACTATTCTGCTGGTGGAGTCACTGTGTACATACATTACTTATCCTGTACTAATCCTGAGTTACATCCTGTATTATACTCCAGAGCTGCACTCACTATTCTGCTGGTGGAGTCACTGTGTACATACATTACAATACTTATCCTGAGTTACATCCTGTATTATACTCCAGAGCTGCACTCACTATTCTGCTGGTGGAGTCACTGTGTACATACATTACTTATCCTGTACTGATCCTGAGTTATATCCTGTATTATACTCCAGAGCTGCACTCACTATTCTGCTGGTGGAGTCACTGTGTACATACATTACATTACTTATCCTGTACCGATCCTGAGTTACATCCTGTATTATACTCCAGAGCTGCACTCACTATTCTGCTGGTGGAGTCACTGTGTACATACATTACATTACTTATCCTGAGTTACATCCTGTATTATACTCCAGAGCTGCACTCACTATTCTGCTGGTGGAGTCACTGTGTACATACATTACATTACTTATCCTGTACTGATCCTGAGTTACATCCTGTATTATACTCCAGAGCTGCACTCACTATTCTGCTGGTGGAGTCACTGTGTACATACATTACTTATCCTGTACTAATCCTGAGTTACATCCTGTATTATACTCCAGAGCTGCACTCACTATTCTGCTGGTGGAGTCACTGTGTACATACATTACAATACTTATCCTGAGTTACATCCTGTATTATACTCCAGAGCTGCACTCACTATTCTGCTGGTGGAGTCACTGTGTACATACATTACTTATCCTGTACTGATCCTGAGTTATATCCTGTATTATACTCCAGAGCTGCACTCACTATTCTGCTGGTGGAGTCACTGTGTACATACATTACATTACTTATCCTGTACCGATCCTGAGTTACATCCTGTATTATACTCCAGAGCTGCACTCACTATTCTGCTGGTGGAGTCACTGTGTACATACATTACATTACTTATCCTGTACTGATCCTGAGTTATATCCTGTATTATACTCCAGAGCTGCACTCACTATTCTGCTGGTGGTCACTGTGTACATACATTACATTACTTATCCTGTACTGATCCGGAGTTACATCCTGTATTATACTCCAGAGCTGTATTCACCCCCTATCTGTCCTCTGTTCAGTGTAAATTCTGTCTTGAGCTGCAGATAGGAGTAATTTGAGACAGACTGGTTGCTAGGGAACTGCTGCGTGTTGTCAAGCAGAGTATCCCCGGCAAACAAACTGTCAGACATAATTGAACGCAAACTTAGATTGGAACTGTGCAGATAAGCGCGAAGGCAAAAAACAGCTTGGCAGAAGTGTCACCCCCATATCAGACTGCAGTATTAATGACTAGTGCAGGGGGCCGCAGGTATCGCTCCCTCACCGGCCCTGCTCTCGGTATAACGCAGTGCATCAGCTTCCGCCACCGTTCTCTTTTTATTTTTCTCAAAAGAGACCCTCTCCTAAATTCTGAGCTGCACAGACTTATGATGAATTGAAATAATTAGCACAGATGACACGCAGCGCACATACATACCCCGTCTCATTCTTCACTGCCGGGAGCTTGGCTTTCAGGGTATCCTTGTCCTCTGCCTTGAGGAGGCTGAAGCACTTCATCTGGCTGGCGCTGTACATGGAGAGGAACCCAAGTTCTTCCCTGCGACTCACAAAGCAGTCTGGGTGATACCAGCGATCAATCATGCCCAGCTGAGGCCGCTCCACATCCACGCTCTTCTTAGATAATCTCACCTGACCCTGAAAAACAAGACACGCAGTCAGTGACCGTGAGCCATATGGGGGGTGGGGTACGCATGGGAATACATAAAGGGTGACTAAACTTTCAAAAAACTTCGGACATGTCATAGTGACATGTCAGAAGTTTTGATCGGTGGAGGTCCGAGCACTGAGACCCCCACCGATCGCTAAAACGAAGCGGCAGAAGCACTCGTGTGAGCACTGAGCCGCTTTGTTTCTGATCGGCTTTTCTCTAAAAGTCGAGAAATTGGTGTACGGGCTCAATAGAAAGTCTATGGGTCCGTGCACCGGCTTTCTGAGAAAAGCCGATCAGAAATGATCGCTCGATCACTTCTGCCGCTTCATTTTAGCAATCGGCTTTTCTCGGAAAGCCGATGTAACCATGTACGGACCCATAGACTTTCTATTGAGCCCGTACACCAATTGCTCAGCTTTTCGAGAAAAGTCGATCAGAAACAAAGCGGCTCAGCACTCAACCGAGTACTTCTGCCGGTTCGTTTTAGCGATCGGTGGGGATCTAAGTGCTCCTACCCCCACCAATCAAAACTTCGGACATGTCAGAAGTTCATTGAAAGTTTAGTTACCCTTTACCTTTGAGATACTTTGTCTTCCCTCTCAGAGAGACGCAGCATCAATGGCAGATGAGGTCTTGTCCATTAAGAAACTCATTAGCATAAAGCTAAAATAGGTCATAACTCCGTCAAAAATGATGGTTTTTCTAAATAAAAAACACTGCTGTTATCTACATTACAGCGCCGATCACATCATGTACAAGAGAGGCCACTTATAATGTGGTGACAGAGACGCTTTAACTGTAAGGCTGTGTGTAGGGAAGCAGCGGATTTGGAGCTGTGTATCAGGGAAATAGATGGCCAACCTATATTAAAATATATTATGAAATTTACCGCTGCAGGATTTTGGATGTGAAAAATGTAAAAAAATAAATAAAGAATGTAATCCTATTCATTTTACCTTCTCGATCTTTTCCTCGCAGCCTTTGCAGGTGCTTCTGTTGGACTTTGCGTATTCAGCTGCAAAATCATTCAGTGTCATGTCTGCTTTTCCTCCTTTAGCTTCACCTCCAGGTCCTGGGGGGGGGGGGGGGGGGGGGAGGCAAGCGCATAATCAGTCAGCCGGAATATATATATATATATATATATATATATATATATATATATATATACATACACACACACACACACACATCTCTCCACAGTAACATGCAAGTCATGACGATTATAAATAAAAAAAAGTAAGTGAACCCTGATCACCAGTGCATATACCGGTTTCTGGTAAAGCTGAGCGACCGCCAATATGACCGCCAGTACAGCTCCACAATGATGCTGCTTTCATGAAGACCGCCATTGCAATAGTGATGGAGCAGTAGGAGCTGTTAATTCACTGATTATGTGCTGCTCACACAGGTGCAGAGCTCGTTACAGTGTATAAGAGCTCTCTCTTCTAAAGGTAAGGCCCAACGGAGAAGCATTGACGCTGGCGCAATACTTCAGACAGCCGCACTGACGCCCTGTTCGGTGCGGCTGTGAAGTTGTTAGTCAACGGCCTTGCGTTGTTCTGAGTATAACGGCTGTTTACCTGCATAATTATGGCTTCACGATGTTGGCGGTGAACAGCCGTTTTAGTCGAAACAAAGCATGGCCATTGACTAGCAACACGACAGCCCGCCGAATAGGGTGCCGGACGCATTGCGGCAGCTCCGTGGAGCCTTAAAACTAAAGCCCTGCTGTTGTCAGTAGGATATGATCAGGAAAAACAAAACAATGATGTTTCCACTCACCGACAGCAAACAGAGATCTTCAAAACAGCATTATTGAAACTAAAAGAATCCACAAAACCAGAAAAGCCCTTTAAGATTAAGCAACGTCTCCAACCTACCGCCAGCTGCTCCCCCCGTTTCAATCGCCTTCTTGATCTTCTCCTGATCCTCCCACCGCAGCTCCGTGAAGCCATCAATTTCGCCATTAGATAAGACTCGTGCCCGCTTCCAGAAACAGGAATAGTGGTGCCAGTGTGGGACCTTCCCATCAAACATGGGAGACTACGGGGGAAAAAAACAAAACAATCACATTGAAAGTACCAATGAAAATGAAATCCATGTAAAGAATGAACATACGAGCGCCGCGTTCCCTTCCAGCAGCTAATTGGGTCAGGGTGTCGAGAGTCAGACCCCCCCACGGTCTAATACTGATGGCCCATCCTAAGGATAGTCTAAATTTTATTTAAAATTGTGTATAATCCCTTTAACTCTAAAACGCTACGTGCACTTTTGCAACCAGATTTTTTACTGTCCCAACGCATCTAGAAAAAAAATTGAATAAAACTTTGCAAATAGTCTTGATTAGAAGTCTCCTACTGTTTAGTGCATGCAGCTCCGATCCAGACTTATGTGTCACCATAGTTACAGACAACAAGGACTGTGTGTAGTCTGGCCCTGCAGTCATGAGTCAGGCTATGCTCACATGTCACATATGAAAATCCGGCAGAGGAGTAGGGAGCGGACCATGTTCACACATTCAGGTGCAGATTCCGCTGGTAATGCGGGAGAATGGGGTATTATACACCCTGTGCACACGCTCAGAAAAATGTCAGCGTCGAATAATAAACGCACCGCGAATGTCAAAATCTGCAGCATGTTCGTTATTGCCGCGGATTAGCGCCATTGAAATACAAATCGCGTGCGGATCTGCTGGCCAAGTCGCAGCAGGAATTAAGAGTTTCTGGTGCGGATTTCTGCAGCAAACATCTATGCCGGGTTTCCCTATGGCAACGTGATGTGTGAACAGAGCCTAAAAGGTCCTTTTACACAGGGCAGCGATCGGCAGATGAACGAGCAACAACCGCGTCCCCGTCTATAGCTCCGTGTGACAGGAGCAAACGAGCGCCGATCAACGAGGCAATTGTTGCACCGGCCACAATTGGATGCAACGTATTTCGGTGCGTTCGGTCCGGGACTTGCGGCTGAAATACGTTCCGTCCTTTACGGCCCGAACATGCTCGTGTGAATCCAGTCTCATAGGGCCTTAATGCAGGACTGCAGATCAGACTACACAGAGCTTGTTCGTAGTCTGTAACCATGGAGACACATAGGTCTGTACAGGAGCTGTAACAATTATAAAGATCTTTCTCTATCCACCCCATTATTTTAGAAGAAAATGAAGGAGTCTACCAACTTAAAGAGACTCTGTCACCACATTATAAGTGCCCTGTCTCCTACATAAGGAGATCGGCGCTATAATGTAGGTGACAGCAGTGCTTTTTATTTTAAAAAACGATCTATTTTTACCACTTTATTAACGATTTTAGATTTATGCTAATGAGTTGCTTAATGCCCAAGTGGGCGTGTATTCACTTTAGACCAAGTGGGCGTTGTACAGGGGAGTGTATGACGCTGACCAATCAGAGTCATGCACTCCTCTCCATTCATTTACTCAGCGCATAGGGATCCTGCTAGTATAAGACAGCACATAAGGATCTAACACATTAACAATACTGAAGTGTTTAGACAGTGAATAGACATTCCACGGGATGTCTATTCACAATCTCTGCACTTCGTTACTGTTTCTATGGTAGTTACAGCAGAGGACGCGTAATCTCGCGAGATTACACTGTGAATGACAGGTTACAACGAGATCACGCTTCCTCGGCTGTAACTACCATAGAAACAGTAACGAAGTGCAGAGATTGTGAATAGACATCCCGTGGAATGTCTATTCACTGTCTAAACACTTCAGTATTGTTAATGTGTTAGTATAAGACAGCACATAGTGATCTAGCAGGATCCCTATGCGCTGAGTAAATGAATGGAGAGGAGTGCATGATGCTGATTGGTCACTGATTGGTCAGCATCATACACTCCTCTGTACAACGCCCACTTGGTCTAAAGTGAATACACGCCATCTTGGGCATTAAGCAACTCATTAGCATAAATCTAAAAATGCTAATAAAGTGGTAGATCGTTTTTTTTAAAATAAAAAGCACTGCTGTCACCTACATTACAGCGCCCATCTCCTTATATAGGAGACAGGGCACTTATAATGTGGTGACAGAGCCTCTTTAAAACATTTATCATTTATCCACTGGGTGGGCGATGTTAGATCGGTCGGGGTCCAACCGCAGGACCCACACAGATTGCTAGAACAGCTGTTTCCATCTGTGCCATAGACTTTGGAAGGAGAAGCAGCAGCGAGCCTGCTCAATCCCCATGTCCTCCTTCCGGGCAGTCATGAGGAAACTGGGGTCCCCTGTTCTAACAATCAGTGGGGTTCCCATCAGTCAGACCCCGTCAATCTAAAATTTATCACCTACCCTATAAATACCAGATAAAAGACTTCAGGCTCGCATACCCCTTTAATTTAGGAGCGCAGAAGTCTATTATATCCTGTTATGCAAATCAATCCAATCTAAATTCACATAAAATTAACACGACAAAAGAGCCGATAAACCGGAGGAGGAGGATGGGGATAATAGTCCGTAGAGGAGACCATAAATCAGCGGGGGAGGGGGTGTCTGCTAATTACAAGCATTCCAACGGTGACTGATGACCTGCGGAGCGCTCTGGTGTCCCAATAATCAGAAGATCACCCCGAGGTAGATCTCATATTACAGAACCCAGATAACTGCCCTCCACCACAATGTCACACACCCTCCCCTAAAGAAGACCCCCACACGTAGCCACAAGAGTCCACGAATAACTACAGGACAAGCTGTGCGCATCCATTATACTAATCAACACACTAAGAACTAATTGCAATCTACTGTTCCCTGTTATCAGCCACTGTAAGGTTCTCCAGAAAAAGCAGATCAGCGGATCTGACCTAGAACTCCAGGCACATTCCATAAAAAAATGCACCACATTGTGTTGCGGTTTTATGTGCAGAATTTCCGCCGTAGTAATGGCGACACATCTCTCCGTTGTTGTGCGGTCTGGCCTCCTGGGACGGCGCTGCAGCCCGTGATTGGCTGCAGAAGTCAATTGGGATGAAACGTCATCTCTGGAGTCCGGGCTGGACGCAGAGAGTTCTGGGTAAGGGCCTGTTCACATCAGCGTTGGCTTTCCGTTCTCGGGTTCCGTCGGAGGTTTCCGCAACGGAAGGTCAAACTGAAACCACAGCTACCATTTCCATCACCATTGATATCAATGGTGACGGAAACATTGCTAATGATTTCCGTTAGTCACCATTCCGGCAGATATCCGTTGGAATCAATAGCGCAGTCGACTCTATTGATTCCGTCGTTACAGTTACCTAAAGCGTATCAGAGCTGTGTCTTCTAACAATCCCAGCACCTGTGTGATCACATGACCCTGTAACAAGCCCTGCACCTGTGTGCCCATCCCGACCCTGGAATTAGCTGGGTGCCTGTGTGTCCATCACATGACCATGTAACGAGCCGGGCGCCTGTGTGTCTATCACATGACCATGTAACGAGCCGGGCGCCTGTGTGTCCATCACATGACCATGTAACGATCCCAGTGCCTGTGTGTGTCCATCACGTGACCATGTAACGAGCCGTGTGCCTGTGTGTCCATCACGTGACCATGTAACGAGCCGGGCGCCTGTGTGTCCATCACGTGACCATGTAACGAGCCGGGCGCCTGTGTGTCCATCACATGACCATGTAACGAGCCGGGCGCCTGTGTGTCCATCACATGACCATGTAACGAGCCGGGCGCCTGTGTGTCCATCACATGACCATGTAACGAGCCGGGCGCCTGTGTGTCCATCACATGACCATGTAACGAGCCGGGCGCCTGTGTGTCCATCACATGACCATGTAACGAGCCAGGCGCCTGTGTGTCCATCACGTGACCATGTAACGAGCCGGGCGCCTGTGTGTCCATCACGTGACCATGTAACGAGCCGGGCGCCTGTGTGTCCATCACGTGACCATGTAACAAGCCGGGCGCCTGTGTGTCCATCACATGACTAGAACAGAACTATATCCACTGGAAGCAAACAATGAACGTTCCCACTGAATAACAGAAAGCAGAGATTTTGAAATCCCTGAGAAATGAAATACAGAAAGTTTATTGGAAAATTGTAGAACTTTTAATTATACAAAAAAAAAAAAATTGAATCTGAACGACCCCTTTAATCCTTACAATAAACAGTGGCCCGTCAGTCGGGTTCAGGGCCGAGATCTGCGGCATGTGGGGCCCGTGCAGAAGTTTACACGCCCTCGTCCACGCAGCGGCGGATCAGGTCACACGCGGATATTTTCCTGCAACAATTCATTGGACGTCTACCAGACACCGGGGTCATTGCAAAAGTTTTATCACCCTCCTAGTTGTAAAGTATTAGCCGCCTAACATTCTTATAGAGGTCGCCAAACTGTGCTGGCGTATTAGTAAGAGCCCCCCGGCGACTGTGACCAAGAGCCCCCCGGCGACTGTGACCAAGAGCCCCCCGGCGACTGTGACCAAGAGCCCCCCGGCGACTGTGACCAAGAGCGCCCCGGCGACTGTGACCAAGAGCGCCCCGGCGACTGTGACCAAGAGCGCCCCGGCGACTGTGACCAAGAGCGCCCCGGCGACTGTGACCAAGAGCCCCCCGGCGACTGTGACCAAGAGCCCCCCGGCGACTGTGACCAAGAGCCCCCCGGCGACTGTGACCAAGAGCCCCCCGGCGACTGTGACCAAGAGCCCCCCGGCGACTGTGACCAAGAGCCCCCCGGCGACTGTGACCAAGAGCGCCCCGGCGACTGTGACCAAGAGCGCCCCGGCGACTGTGACCAAGAGCGCCCCGGCGACTGTGACCAAGAGCGCCCCCGCAACGGTTACCAAGCGCGCCCCCGCAACGGTTACCAAGAGGGCCCCGCAACGGTTACCAAGAGGGCCCCCGCAACGGTTACCAAGAGGGCCCCCGCAACGGTTACCAAGAGGGCCCCCGCAACTGTTACCAAGAGGGCCCCCGGCAAATGTTAAAGGGGGTGTTATAACATTTCTTAAAGGGGCAGATAAGCGCTGCATACAGGAAGTCTACCCCTGGCACAGCTCCACATTTCATATACAGCCATGTTACTGTGGAGGCCTCCACCCCCTCCCATACCGGTCTATACCCTCCCAGCCACACGACGATGCCGCATGATTACCTGCACCATGATGGCGAGCCGCAGCGACTCCTTAGCGATGTTATCCCCGCATTTCTTACAGGAGGCCCGGCTGCTCTTGGCGTACTCGGCCCGGTAAAGCTTCTCGGAGGCCTCGGCCATGACTGCAGGAAAGACACGGAGATGAGCCGGGCAGGACACACACTCAGAGCACAGGAGGACCAGAGGCGTGCGGACAGGAGCCCGCCACACAACAAACTAGGCAAGAAAAGCCGAGAGCCGAGCGCAATCCGCACCTCACACAGCCGTCTGCGGCTCGGCTATCGACTATCCTCCCTGCTGGGAAGAAGAGGCTAGAAAGACGAGATAACGGGGCTGGGACGGGGGACATCACGTGGTCTGGAGTGCTTGGGCTGTTTGGTTCAGGGGGCACTATGTGTAGCAGTATTATATTCAGGGGGCACTGTGTGTAGCACTATTATATATTCAGGGGGCACAATGTGTAGCAGTATTATATATTCAGAGGGCACCATGTGTAGCAGTATTATATTCAGGGGGCACTATGTGTAGCAGTATTATATTCAGGGGGCACTATGTGTAGCACTATTATATATTCAGAGGGCACCATGTGTAGCAGTATTATATTCAGGGGGCACTATGTGTAGCAGTATTATATATTCAGAGGGCACCATGTGTAGCAGTATTATATTCAGGGGGCACCATGTGTAGCAGTATTATATCCAGGGGGCACTATGTGTAGCAGTATTATATTCAGGGGGCACTATGTGTAGCAGTATTATATCCAGGGGGCACTATGTGTAGCAGTATTATATTCAGGGGGCACTATGTGTAGCAGTATTATATTCAGGGGGCACTATGTGTAGCAGTATTATATTCAGGGGGCACCATGTGTAGCAGTATTATATCCAGGGGGCACTATGTGTAGCAGTATTATATTCAGGGGGCACTATGTGTAGCAATGGTATATTCAGGAGCACTATGTGTAGCAGTATTATATTCAGGGGGCACTATGTGTAGCAGTATTATATATTCAGAGGGCACCATGTGTAGCAGTATTATATCCAGGGGGCACTATGTGTAGCAGTATTATATTCAGGGGGCACTGTGTGTAGCACTATTATATATTCAGGGGGCACTGTGTAGCAGTATTATATATTCAGAGGGCACCATGTGTAGCAGTATTATATTCAGGGGGCACTATGTGTAGCAGTATTATATATTCAGAGGGCACTATGTGTAGCAGTATTATATTCAGGGGGCACCATGTGTAGCAGTATTATATTCAGGGGGCACTATGTGTAGCAGTATTATATTCAGGGGGCACTATGTGTAGCAGTATTATATTCAGGGGGCACTATGTGTAGCAGTATTATATTCAGGGGGCACTATGTGTAGCAGTATTATATTCAGGGGGCACTATGTGTAGCAGTATTATATTCAGGGGGCACTATGTGTAGCAGTATTATATTCGGGGCACTATGTGTAGCAGTATTATATTCAGGGGGCACTATGTGTAGCAGTATTATATTCAGGGGGCACTATGTGTAGCAGTATTATATTCAGGGGACACTATGTGTAGCAGCATTATATTCAGGGGGCACTATGTGTAGCAGTATTATATTCAGGGGACACTATGTGTAGCAGTATTATATTCAGGGGGCACTATGTGTAGCAGTATTATATTCAGGGGCACTATGTGTAGCAGTATTATATTCAGGGGGCACCATGTGTAGCAGGATTATATTCAGGGGGCACTATGTGTAGCAGTATTATATTCAGGGGGCACCATGTGTAGCAGTATTATATATTCAGGGGGCACCATGTGTAGCAGTATGATATATTCAGGGGGCACTATGTGTAGCAGTATGATATATTCAGGGGGCACCATGTGTAGCAGTATTATATATTCAGGGGGCACCATGTGTAGCAGTATTATATATTCAGGGGGCACCATGTGTAGCAGTATGATATATTCAGGGGGCACTATGTGTAGCAGTATGATATATTCAGGGGGCACTGTAGCAGTATTATATATTCAGGGGCACTGTGTGTAGCAGTATTATATATTCAGGGGGCACTGTGTGTAGCGGTATTATATATTCAGGGGGCACTGTGTGTAGCGGTATTATATATTCAGGGGGCACTGTGTGTAGCGGTATTATATATTCAGGGGGCACTGTGTAGCGGTATTATATATTCAGGGGGCACTGTGTGTAGCAGTATTATATATTCAGGGGGCACTGTGTGTAGCGGTATTATATATTCAGGGGGCACTGTGTGTAGCGGTATTATATATTCAGGGGGCACTGTGTGTAGCAGTATTATATATTCAGGGGGCACTGTGTGTAGCAGTATTATATATTCAGGGGGCACCGTGTGTAGCAGTATTATATATTCAGGGGGCACCGTGTGTAGCAGTATTATATATTCAGGGGGCACCATGTGTAGCAGTATTATATATTCAGGGGGCACCATGTGTAGCAGTATTATATATTCAGGGGGCACTGTGTGTAGCAGTATTATATATTCAGGGGGCACTGTGTAGCAGTATTATATATTCAGGGGGCACTGTGTGTAGCAGTATTATATATTCAGGGGGCACTGTGTGTAGCAGTATTATATATTCAGGGGGCACTGTGTGTAGCAGTATTATATATTCAGGGGGCACCGTGTGTAGCAGTATTATATATTCAGGGGGCACCGTGTGTAGCAGTATTATATATTCAGGGGGCACCGTGTGTAGCAGTATTATATATTCAGGGGGCACTGTGTGTAGCAGTATTATATATTCAGGGGCACTGTGTAGCAGTATTATATATTCAGGGGGCACCGTGTGTAGCAGTATTATATATTCAGGGGGCACCGTGTGTAGCAGTATTATATATTCAGGGGGCACCGTGTGTAGCAGTATTATATATTCAGGGGGCACCGTGTGTAGCAGTATTATATATTCAGGGGGCACTATGTGTAGCAGTATTATATTCAGGGACATATCAGTGGAAAAATTGCAATTTTCACTTTGCATCATCAACTGTGTATTCATTTCTGAAAACCATCTGGGAGGTCTACATTTTCACTACACCCCTTGATAAATCCCTTTAGGGTGTAGTTTCTAAAATGGGGTCACTTTCTCTTTGGTACATCAGGGGTCTTGCGACTGCAACATGGCCTCCACAAACTATTGCAGCAAAATCTACGCTCCAAAAGTCAAATACCACTCCTTTTGTTCTGAACCCTCCCATATATGTAAACAGCAGTTTATAACCACATGTGGGTGTTACCGTCCCCTGGAGACATTGCTTTACAAATGTTGCGGTGCTTTTTCTTCTTTATTCCTTGTGAAAATTAAAAATGTTGCTCTAAATTTACATCTTATTGGAAAAAAAAATGTTTCACTGCTCAATTCTAATTAATTCAGCAAAAAACCTTTGGGATCAAAACTCTCACTATACCCCTAGATGATTCCTCAGGGGGTGCAGTTTCCCAAATGGAGTAATTTTTGGGGTGTTTCCACTAAACTAGTACTACAGGGGCTCGGCAAATGTGACATGGCGCCCAGAAACCATTCCAAAATCCAAATAGTGCTCCTTCCGTTCTGAGCCCTACCGTGTGTCCAAACAGATGTTTATTACCACATGTGGGGTATTGTTTTACTCGGAAGAAATTGCTTTACAAATGTTGTGGTGCATTTTCTCCTTTAGTCCTTGTGGAAATGAAAAATAATTGATTTTAATTTTCACTAATTCTAATAATTTCTGCAGAACACATGTGGGTTCAAAATGCTCACTGTACCCCTAGATAAATTCCTTGATAGGTGTATTTTCCCAAACGGGGTCACTTTTGGAGGGTTTTGACTGTTTTGGCACCACAAGACCTCTTCAAACCTGACATGGTGCTTAAAATATATTCTAATAAAAAGGAGGCCCCAAAATCCACTAGGTGCTCCTTTGCGTCTGAGGCCGGTGTTTCAGTCCATTACCGCACTAGTGCCACATGTGGAATTTTTGTAAACTGCAGGATCTGGGCAATAAATATTGAGTTGCATTTCTCTGGTAAAACTTTCTGTGTTACAAATAAAATGGATTAAATATTAATTTCTGCAAAACCAAAAACCTCTACTTTGCTTTAATTCCTGTGAAATGCCTAAAGGGTTAAGAAACTTTCTAAATGCTGTTTTGAATACTTTGAGGGGTGCTGTTTTTAAAATGGGGTGACTTTTTGGGAGTTTCTAATCTATAAGGCCCTCAGTCACTTCACAACTGAACTGGTCCCTGAAAACACAGCCTTTTGAAATTTTCTTGACAATGTGAGAAATTGCTGCTAAAGTTCTAAGCCTTGTGATGTCATAGAAAAATAAAATGATGCAAACATAATGTAGACATATGGGAAATGTTAATTGGCAACTATATTGTGTTATAACTGCCTGTCTTACAAGCAAATACACTTAAATGTAGAAAAAAATGCTAATTTTTGCAAAATTTAGGTGTTTTTCACAATTAAAAACTAATGTATCGAGCAAATTTTGCCAGTAACATAAAGTACAATGTGTCACGAGAAAACAATGTCAGAATCGCTTGAATAGGTGAAAGCGTTCCAAAGTTATTACCACATAAAGTGACACATCAGATTTGAAAAAATGAGGCTCTGTCAGAAAGGTGAAAAGTGGCCACAGTTGGATTCTATCCCTTTAAAAAAAATCCAGACCGTGACCAGTGTTGCCTAGATCATAGACGTGTACGCGCATGCATGAGAATGAAGCCCTCACAATAGTTCCAGCGACAGTACCCATATAACGGTGCCAGCCATAGTGCTCCCATAGCTATATCAACCACAGTTCCCCCACAATAATAATTACAGCGCCCCATAACAATGCCAATCATAGTGCCCCCATAACAGTGACAGCCACATTAAAGGGTAACTAAACGTTCACCAAACTTCTGACATGTCATAGTCATAATGTAGCAGTACGGGCTCATAGACTTTCTATTGAATCCATAAACCGCTACATCGATTTTCCGGAAAAAGCCGAACAGAAACAAAGCGGCTCAGCGCTCACACGAGCGCCTCTGCCGCTTCGTTTTAGCGATTGGTAGGGGTCTCGGTGCTCGGTCACCCACAAATTAAAACTTCTGACATGTCACTATAACATGCCAGAAGTTTGTTGAACAATTAGTTACCCTTTAACTACATAATAGTGGCAGCCACAGTGTCCTCATAACCATGTCAATCACAGTGCCCCCATAATAATGAACCACAATTCCTACATAAGTTCCAGCCACAGTGCTCCCATCACAATTTCAACTATGGTATCCCCAATATAATGTCAACCACACGGCCCCAATAACAATGTCAACCACAGTGCCACTAAAAAAGTGTCATCCACAGTTCTCCCATAAAAGTGACCGGCACAATGCCTCCATAAGGGCATGTTCACACGTGGCGGAATTTCACTAAAATTCCGCTGCGGACACTCCGCAGCGTTAATCCGCAGCGGTGCCGTTTGTCCATTGACTTACACTTTAATTTAGCAGTGTTCGTTTAGACGAGGCGTAAAATTCCGCTGCGGAGCATAGGCTGCGGAGCGGAATTTGGTGTCCGCAGCATGCTCTGTCTGTTGCGGAGCAGTGGCGGACTCATGGCGGAATTTCTCCATTGACTTCAATGGAGAGTCAAAATTCCGCAATGAAGTCCGCAGATCTTATGTGTGCTGCGGAGCGTATTGGTTTTACTACCATGACATTTCTTCATTCTGGCTGGACCTATGTATTTCTAGGTCTACAGCCAGACTGAGGAAGTCAATGGGGCTCCCGTAATGACGGCAGCGTTGCTAGGAGACGTCTGTAAATAGTCACTGCCCAGGGTGCTGAAAGAGTTAAGCGATCGGCAGTAACTGTTTCTGCACCCTGGACAGTGACTACCGATCCCAATATACATGTATCTGTAAAAAAAAATATAAGTTCATACTTACCGAGAACTCCCTGCTTCTGTCTCCAGTCCGGCCTCCCAGGATGACGTTTCAGTCTAAGTGACGGCTGCAGCCAATCACAGGCCAAGCACAGGCTGCAGCGGTCACATGGACTGGCGCGTCATACAGGGAGGTCGGGCTGGATGCCGAAAGAGGGACGCGTCACCAAGACAACGGCCGGTAAGTATGAAAATCGTTTACTTTCACTAGGGAAAGTGCTGTCCCTTCTCTCTATCCTGCACTGATAGGGAGAAGGGAAGCACTTTTCCCGCAGTCCGCAGCAGCTAGTCCGCATCAATTTACTGCACATTTTGTGCAGATCCGCAGCAGAATCTGCAACGCAGATTCTGTGCGGCATTGAGGCGGACAGTTGCGGAGGAATTCCGCCACGTCTGGCCGTGCCCTAACTGTGCCAACTGCGGTGCCCTAAAAACAGTATTAACAACAGTGCCCTTATAGTGTCAGTGTCAGTCACAGTGCCCCCATAACAATGAACTAGCATTCACTGTACCACCAATGCTATTGGGGTCCATAGACTCCCCTGGCCACATGTCTACAGTGATAATACAAGGGCTGAAGAGTGATGACTTATCATGCTGAGTGTGCAGTGTTTTCCTGATGCTTGTATAGCGATAACCTATTCCGCAGCGCTGTACAGAGATTGTCATCATTAGCATTAGTCCCTGTCTCTGCCACATAAATACCGCGGCCAAGTTTATAAGAAGCCAAATAATGGGAGTCATTTTACTGTCATACATCTTCTCACCACTAGGTGGCACTGTAATAAAGAATATTAAAGGCATTGTCACTGGGGAGAACTTTTTTTTACATTACCTGTAACTTACATTTTTATTACAGAAAAGGATGGAGACGACTCCTCGTACTGTATGCGCAGCGGTTGTTTGCATCAGACAATCCCTTTTACTATTTTCTTAATGTATTCTTATAGGGATCTTTAATACGGTTCTCTGAATTCCATGCTTGCTCTGTACGGGCGGCTTTGTTAACCATAAAAATTCCAAATCCATCCACGGAGAGGCAGGGACTCCTAGCGTCGTACATAGCTATGATGCTAGGAGTCCGGCCCCCTGCACTGTGTTCGGTCCGGGACTTGCGGCCGAAATACGTTCCGTCCTTTACGGACCGAACATGCTTGTGTGAACCCAGCCTTGGTGTTTTCAGGCGTATTTTGGGGCGTTAACGCCTCGAAAAACGTTTGAAAAAACGGAAGCAAAACCTTTACAAACATCTGGCCATTGATTTCAATGGGAAATTTCTGTACCGACGGGGCGTTTTTTTTATACCTCAGTTTCAAAAAACGGCACGTAAAAAGACGCCCGCGAAAAAGAAGTGCATGTCACTTCTTGAGCCGTTTTTTATTGACTCAATAGAAAAACCGCTCCAAAAATGGCCTCCTGGGATGACGTTTCAATCCATGTGACTGTTGCAGACAAAGGGCACGTTCAGACGTGACAGTTTTTCCGCTGCAAATTTTGGTGCAGATTTGGGGCAATTACGCAACGAATCTGCACCAACATTTGCATATTTGACAGTTAATTCAGACGTTGCAGATATCACAGCGGACTTGCCACAGATTTCAGTTTTTGCATGGCCAAGGCTGAAATCCGCAGTGAAATTCCGCTTCTTCTCCGCAACAGACAGTGCATGCTGGGAGGGAAAATTCTGCACCGCAGTCTTTGGTCCGCAGCTGAGTTTTCCGCAACGTCTGAACTAATTTGCCTAAAAATGTATAGAAACAAATGTAAAAAACGTCCGCTGGAGAATTCCACAGCAATTCCACCACGTCTGGCCGTGCCCAAACACACGCTGCAGCGGTCACATGGGAAGAAACGTCATCCCGGAAGGCCGGACTGCAGGAGGGCTGAGGGATCTGTCGCCAATTTTATGTGTAGTTATCCGCAGCCGAAAAACTGCACCAAAATTTGGTGTGGTTTTTCAGCCGAAATTCTCTCCGGCGCCCAGGGCGGATACGCTGTGTGAACGTAGCCTTATAATAACAGGGGTCCGTCAGGGTTCTGTCGCGGAATCCGCCGTATGTAGCATGCAGCGCTATTCTTCCCGTCAACTCTGAGCCTCCACGCGGATGTGAACAGAGCCTCAGATAGAGTTGCTCAGAACTTGACATTCGATGACAACTGGGAAATACATGGAGGTCCCCCACTCAGGACCCTCATTTCTCAGCCAGAGCAGAGCGCACCTACAAAGAGCGTCTCCATCTCTGGAGGACCCGGCACGTCCAGGCGTTACAAGGACAACCTATTGATCAGATTATCGTTCGTGGACCTTTCTAACTAAAAGGGATTGTCCAAAATTGATTGGCCCTTTAAGAAAATGAACGCTTGGATCATCCTTCTATGCTGCCTCCACGGCAAATCAATATTGAATGGTCGGAAACGTACAGAAGAATTCAATCCAGTGTTTTCACAGAACATGAAAGGAATAAATGAAGAGAAGCTGGAGGCAATATGATACCCTCCGTGCATCACTGCTTATGATTTGAAGTGAGATGGAAACGGCTAGAAAACGCCATGTGCAAGGGCTGGATTTCATTGGCACGTGCTAATTCTCTTAAAAGGCAACTTCAATGTCTTATACTCCAGTTACATCCAGAGCTGCATCATCATTTGTGGATTCCCATTCTCAGAAACTCACTTCTCATTGCTTCACCCTGTTGGTATCTGTTTCTCCTCTGAGAGCACTTTAAGACGGGAATGTATTGCCCATGCCGACAACGTGGTTGACTGCGGTGGCAAGCTGTCGCCCTTAGTGTTGATGTCACTATGGACAATAAGCGACAATTGTGGGCCACTGCAGTCGTGTGACATAATTAGCATGGACGACATGTCAGTAGAGCTCCCTGTAGTTATGATGTTCTTTCTTAAAGGAAGCCAAATCCTCTAGCAGAGTGTGCCTTGGCTACCTGTTTATGTGGTATCCCAATTGTACTCCATTCATCAGATAACACAGCTGATAACACTGGACTCTTCACAGCAGCTGTAAATTGAGATGTTCCTGTATTTCCATTAAAAGGTATTTCTGTTGCACTGACATCTAGTGGCCAATGTGAGTACTGCAATAGTGACATACCACTGTCTCGAGTATAAAGGGTTTGTCCACTTTATGAATGACTCCAAAAAATCACAATGCAATTATACGAATATATATTTTTCTTGTTATGTGGTTGGCTTCTTTCTGTTCTGGGTAAACTAAGCCCCTGCCCTCAGGGGGTTCTCAGTTTAATACATTAGATAACATGGTGAAACTAAAAGCTGTCATACCTGTTGGCGTTATTAAATATACATACAAGTCTTTTTCCGGTGAACTTGTGAAGAAAGTACAGACTGCCGCCTGCGTCTTGTTTCTGAAGTCTGTTTATGCTTCTGTCATTCTCAAAATCTTTCAGCTTAGCAGAGACCCTCAAACCCCTCGTCTCCAGCTGCCTCCTCATTATTTAATATAGGCTACAAGAACTTGCCAAACTCCTAGTGACTCACAGTCCATCTGCTTCTGAAGAGTTTTCACACCAGTAAGATTCACATAAGAGGCCAATGCATTTCTTTCCATGATCACTTTCTGTGTTTTTATACTTGTTTAGAAATTATGTGGCAAAAAAGAAATGTTCTATCTATCTAAGCTTTTTATCTCTGGTGTGATCCTTCACAACTACTATAAGGGCACGGCCAGACGTGGCGGAATTGCTCTGGAATTCCGCGGCGGACAGTTTCTCCATTGGTTTCCACACCTCCTTTTTATTAGGTTCGTGCAGACGTGGCGGAGAACTCCGCTGCGGACCATAGGCTGCGGTGCGGAATTTGGTGTCCGCAGCATACACTGGCTGTTGCAGACTTGTTGTGGAATTTCTCCATTGACTTCAATGGAGAGTCAAAATTCCGCAATGAAATCCGCAGATGTTATGTGTGTTGCGTTGCGTATTGGTTTTACAAACAGGATATTTCTTCATTCTGGCTGGACCTATGTGTTTCTAGGTCTACAGCCAGACTGAGATGAAATGTTTTAAAGGACAGCAGGATGCACTCTTCATCTGAATACGCAACGGCTAATCCGCATCAATTTACTGCACATTTTAGGCAAAGCCGCAACAGAATCTGCAACTCAGATTATGTGCGGCACTGATGCGGACAGTGTCTGCAGAAATACGCCATGTCTGGCCATGCCCTGATACTGCTCCTATATATAAGAATATAACTACTATAATACTGCTCCCTATATACAAGAATATATCTACTATAATACTGCTCCTATATACAAGAATATAGCTACTATAATACTGCCCCTATATACAAGAATATAGCTACTATAATACTGCCCCTATATACAAGAATATAGCTACTATAATACTGCCCTCTATATACAAGAATATAACTACTATAATACTGACTCCTATATACAAGAATATAACTACTATAATACTGCCTACTATATACAAGAATATATCTACTATAATACTGCCTCTATATACAAGAAAATAACTACTATAATACTGCCCCTTTATACAAGAATATAACTACTATAATACTGCCCCTTTATACAAGAATATAACTACTATAATACTGCTCCTATATACAAGACTATAACTACTATAATACTGCCCCCTATATACAAGAATATAACTACTATAATACTGCCCCCTATATACAAGACTATAACTACTATAATACTGCCCCCTATATACAAGAATATAACTACTATAATACTGCTCCTATATACAAGAATATAACTACTATAATACTTCCCCTGTATACAAGAATATAACTACTATAATACTGCCCCCTATATACAAGAATATAACTGCTATAATACTGCCCCTATATACAAGAATATAACTACTATAATACTGCTCCTATATACAAGAATATAACTACTATAATACTGCTCCTATATACAAGAATATAATCACTATAAGGGTATGTGCACACACACTAATTACGTCCGTAATTGACGGACGTATTTCGGCCGAAAGTACCGGACCGAACACAGTGCAGGGAGCCGGGCTCCTAGCATCATACTTATGTACGATGCTAGGAGTCCCTGCTACTCCGTGGAACTGCTGTCCCGTACTGAAAACATGATTACAGTACGGGACAGTTGTCCTGCAGAGAGGCAGGGACGCCTAGCATCGTACATAACTATGATGCTAGGAGCCCGGCTCCCGGCACTGTGTTCGGTCCGGGACTTGCGGCCGAAATACGTCCGTCAATTACGGACGTAATTAGTGTGTGTGCACATACCCTAATACTGCCCCTATATACAAGAATATAACTACTATAATACTGCCCCTATATACAAGAATATAACTACTATAATACTGCTCCTATATACAAGAATATAATCACTATAATACTGCCCCTATATACAAGAATATAACTACTATAATACTGCCCCTTATATACAAGAATATAACTACTATAATACTGCACATATATACAAGAATATAACTACTATAATACTGCCCCTATATACAAGAATATAACTACTATAATACTGCCCCTATGTACAAGAATATAACCACTATAATACTGCCTCTATATACAAGAATATAACTACTATAATACTGCCTCCTATATACAAGAATATAACTAACTACTATAATACTGCTCGTATGTACAAGAATATAAATACTATAATACTGCCTCCTATATACAAGAATATAACTACTATAATACTGCTCCTCTATACAAGAATATAACTACTATAATACTGCCCCCTATATACAAGAATATAACTGCTATAATACTGCTACCTATATACAAGAATATATCTACTATAATACTGCCCCTATATACAAGAATATAACTACTATAATACTGCTCCCTATATACAAGAATATAACTACTATAATACTGCCCCTATATACAAGAATATAACTACTATAATACAGCTCTTATATACAAGAATATAACTACTATAATACTGCCCCTATATACAAGAATATAACTACTATAATACAGCTCTTATATACAAGAATATAACTACTATAATTACTGCTCCTATATACAAGAATATAGCTACTATAATACTGCTTCCTATATACAAGAATATAGCTACTATAATACTGCCCTCTATATACAAGAATATAACTACTATAATACTGCCCCTATATACAAGAATATAACTACTATAATACTGCTCCTATATACAAGAATATAACTACTATAATACTGCTCCTATATACAAGAATATAACTACTATAATACTGCCCCCTATATACAAGAATATATTCTTGTATATAGTGGCAGTATTATAGTAGTTATATTCTTGTATATAGGAGCAGTATATAATAGTTATATTCTTGTATATAGGGGGCAGTATTATAGTAGTTATATTCTTGTATGTAGGAGGTAGTATTATAGTAGTTATATTCTTGTATATAGAAGGTAGTATTATAGTAGTTATATTCTTGTATATAGGGAGCAGTATTATAGTAGTTATATTCTTGTATATAGGGGCTGTATTATAGTAGTTATATTCCTATATATAGGGGCAGTATTATAGTCGTTATATTCTTGTATATAGGGGCAGTATTATAGTAGTTATATTCTTGTATATAGGGGCAGTATTATAGTAGTTATATTCTTGTATATAGGGGGCAGTATTATAGTAGTTATATTCTTATATATAGGAGCAGAATTATAGTAGTTATATTCCTATATATATATATTGGGGCAGTATTATAGTCGTTATATTCTTGTATATAGGGGCAGTATTATAGTAGTTATATTCTTGTATATAGGGGCAGTATTATAGTAGTTATATTCTTGTATATAGGGGCAGTATTATAGTAGATATATTCTTGTATATAGGGGGCAGTATTATAGTAGATATATTCTTGTATATAGGGGCAGTATTATAGTAGTTATATTCTTGTATATAGGGAGCAGTATTATAGTAGTTATATTCTTGTATATAGGGGGCAGTATTATAGTAGTTATATTCTTGTATATTGGAGCAGTATCATAGTAGTTATATTCTTGTATTTAGGGGCAGTATTATAGTAGATATATTCTTGTATATAGGGGGCAGTATTATAGTAGTTATATTCTTGTATATAGGGGCAGTATTATAGTAGTTATATTCTTGTGCATAGGGGGCAGTATTATTGTAGTTATATTCTTGTATATAGGAAGCAGTATTATTGTAGTTATATTTTTGTATATAGGGGCAGTATTATAGTAGTTATATTCTTGTATATAGGGGGCAGTATTATAGTAGTTATATTCTTGTACATAGGGGGCAGTATTATTGTAGTTATATTCTTCTATATAGGAGGCAGTATTATTGTAGTTATATTTTTGTATATAGGGGCAGTATTATAGTAGTTATATTCTTGTATATAGTGGCAGTATTATAGTAGTTATATTCTTGTATATTGGGGCAGTATTCTAGCAGTTATATTCTTGTAGATAGGGGGCAGTATAATAGTAGTTATATTCTTGTATATAGGACCAGTATTATAGTAGTTATATTCTTATATATAGGGGGCAGTATTATAGTAGATATATTCTTGTATTTAGGGGCAGTATTATAGTAGTTATATTCTTGTATATAGGGAGCAGTATTATAGTAGTTATATTCTTGTATATAGGGAGCAGTATTATAGTAGTTATATTCTTGTATATAGGAGCAGTATTATAGTAGTTATATTCTTATATATAAGAGGCACTATTATATTAGTTATATTCTTGTATATAGGAGGCAGTATTATAGTAGTTATATTCTTGTATATAGGGGCAGAATTATAGTAGTTATATTCCTATATATATATTGGGGCAGTATTATAGTAGTTATATTCTTGTATATAGGGGGCAGTATAATAGTAGTTATATTCTTGTATATAGGACCAGTATTATAGTAGTTATATTCTTGTATATAGGGGGCAGTATTATAGTAGTTATATTCTTGTATATAGGGAGCAGTATTATAGTAGTTATATTCTTGTATATAGGGGCAGTATTATAGTAGATATATTCTTGTATATAGGAGCAGTATTATAGTAGTTATATTCTTGTATATAGGGGGCTGTATTATAGTAGTTATATTCTTGTATATAGGGGCAGTATTATAGTAGTTATATTCTTGTATATAAGTGGCAGTATTATAGTAGTTATATTCTTGTATATAGGGGCTGTATTATAGTAGTTATATTCCTATATATAGGGGCAGTATTATAGTCATTATATTCTTGTATATAGGAGCAGTATTATAATAGTTATATTCTTGTATATAGGGGCAGTATTATAGTAGTTATATTCTTGTATATAGGAGGCAGTATTATAGTAGATATATTCTTGTATATGGGGACAGTATTATAGTAGTTATATTCTTATATATAGGGGGCAGTATTCTAGTAGATATATTCTTGTATATAGGGGGCAGTATTCTAGTAGATATATTCTTGTATTTAGGGGCAGTATTATAGTAGTTAATATTTTTGTATATAGGGAGCAGTATTAGGGCATGACCACACATGGCGGAATTCCTCCGCAACTGTCCGCATCAATGCCGCACCTAATCCGGGTTGCGGATTACGGCTGCGGATCTGCACAAAATGTGCAGAAAATTGATGCGGACTAGCTGCTGCGGACTGCGGGAAAAGTGCTTCCCTTCTCCCTATCAGTGCAGGATAGAGAGAAGGGACAGCACTTTCCCTAGTGATAGTAAAAGAAATTCATACTTACCGCCCGTTGTCTTTATGACGCGTCCCTCCTTCGGCATCCAGCCCGACCTCCCTGGATGACGCGCCAGTCCATGTGACCGCTGCAGCCTGTGCTTGGCCTGTGATTGGCTGCAGCCGTCACTTACACTGAAACGTCATCCTGGGAGGCCGGACTGGAGACAGAAACAGGGAGTTCTCGGTAAGTACGAACTTCATTTTTTTTTACAGATACATGTATATTGGGATCGGTAGTCACTGTCCCGGGTGCAGAAACAGTTACTGCCGATCGCTTAACTCTTTCAGCACCCTGGACAGTGACTATTTACTGACGTCTCCTAGCAACGCTCCCGTCATTACGGGAGCCCCATTGACTTCCTCAGTCTGGCTGGACCTATGTA